>NW_015162500.1:297704-297827 GCF_001447785.1 Gekko japonicus
CGAGGATGAAAACTTTGTTCCTGCTGGCCATTACTTCAGCCAGGAGGATTTCGGAACTAGGCACTCTTGTCAATTCAGTTGGAGCTGTGTTTTTCACAAAGACAAGGTAGTTCTGAGAACAGA
>NW_015162500.1:298008-302049 GCF_001447785.1 Gekko japonicus
CGGACAGAAGATATGTTTGTTAACATTTTTCCTCTTCACACAGGGAGAAAGATGTCTAACTCTGCCATAAGCAACACTATGAGGTCCTGCATTACTGTAGCCTACAGGAGTATGAAACGAATTCCTGCAGGTATCACAGTCCACTCTCTTCGCAGTGCTGCAACGAATATGGCCTTTGCCAACAGGGCATCGATGGAGGAAGTCTGTAGGGCTGCTACGTGGTCTTCGTTATCCACATTCATCAGGCATTACAAGATATGTATGACTCTGCTGATGCAGCATTCGGACGGAGAGTGCTGCAGTCTGTTCTGACTCTTGATGACGACCACCCTCCCAAAAATTAGGGACACTGCTCTGGGAGGTCCCACAAGATGTCCTCCACCTCAGAGGGAGAACGACCATTGGTTACTCACCGTGAAGGGTCCTTCTCCTCTGAGGCTTGGAGGACATCTTGGCCCTCCCGGGTCGTCATTTCCTCTATCTACTATGCTGTTCTTTCACACTCTATTTAAAAATAATAATAAGATTAGATGAGAGAGAGGACTCACCTTTTTCTTCCTGTTCCAATGTTTGTGATTTGGCTGTACTCTTGTTGTTGATGTTCAAGTTCTCTTTTTTACAGTGGTTAAGTTAGTGTATTGCTTTTGGAGCACCAGAACTGAGCCTAGGGTGACTCCCACTACAGGAAACAGGAAGAAATTGAAATTAGTCCTGCCTCCCTAAGTGATGGATGGGAATCACCCACAAGATGTCCTCCAAGCCTCAGCGGAGAAGGACCCTTCACGGTGAGTAACCAGTGGTCGTTCTCTTATATTTGGCTTTAACTATGAACTGATGAAATACTTCCAACTCCACTGAAGCGTAGTATATGTATGAATCTTTTTAAAAATTAATATGAACTAATATGCAATGTGAAGCTTTTATGGTAAAGCTAGAGATGGGAGTATCAGATCACCTCACATGTCTCCTGAGAAACCTGTATAAGGGTCAAGAAGCAACAGTTAGAACTGGACATGGAACAACTGATTGGTTTAGAGCTCCCGGATGACATCAGGGCTCTGTGGGATCTTCAACAGTTCCTCAGGGCCTGTAAAACGGAGCTCTTCCACCAGGCTTTTGATTAGTGTGCCACCTTTTAATACCAGGGCCCTGGCCCCATCATCAATCATCAGCACCAACTCGATGACCAACAGCCTGGCAGGAGCCTGGACTATGGTGGTAGGCAACCATTCCAATATTGAGAGAACGCCGCCATCTCTTATTAACATCTATGTTCTGAGAATTTATGATTTTATATGCTGAGATTTTAATCTAACTCTGTGTTTTAACATATTCCGGTGTTTTAATATGTATATCTCTCCTTATATATAATTCAGTTTTGGGGTGAACGTTCCACATGCTCCCACAGCATTTGGCTCGCTGACCTGTCACTCCAACGATGTGCCAATCCAGTGGCTGCGTTGCCGGAATTCTGCCCACAGACAGGGCGGCCAGCATCTCGGCCTCAGTGTCGTGCGAGGTCTCTCCAAGGCAGCAGGTGGGAGCCAGCTCCGCTCCGCTCGGCCCGGAAAGACAAAGGCTCCCAGCATGCAGGCCGGCCCGAGCAGGCCTCACCAGAGTGGCAGAAGCCCGGCGGCTGCCAGCACGTGCCTGGGAACATGCGGCTGGAGAGCAAGAGGTGGTGGCGGCGCTCTGAATGACGAAGGTGCGCCAGAATAGGTGCTGGGTAAAGCCGCTCACCACTTTGCTGCGGCTTGCTCAGAGGAGGCCGAGACCGCCTGGAGGTGGCGGCTCCACACGCCTGCTGTGGGGGCTCTTTCTAGAGCTCGTTGTATTGCTTTTGCTCCTAGTTTATATATATTCCATAAGCCGCCCTGAGCCTGCCATGGCAGGGAGGGCGGGACACAAATTTAACAAATAATTTAAAAAAATAGAATAGGAAAAGGAGTACAGCAAGGATGTATATTGTCACCCTGCTTATTTAATTTCTATGCAGAGTACATCATGCAAAATGCCGGCCTGGATGAATCACAAGCCCGAATTAAGGTTGCTGGGAAAAATATCAACAACCTCAGATATGCAGATGATACCATTCTAACAGCAGAAAGTGAAGAGGACCTAAAGAGCCTCTCGCTAAGGGTGAAAGAGGAGAGTGCAAAAGCTGGCTTGAAACTCAACATCAAAAAAACTTAAGATCATGGCATATGGCCCCATCACTCCTTGGCAAATAGAAGGGAAAGTCATGGAAGTAGTGACAGACTTCACATTCCTGAGACTGCAGCCATGAAATTAAGAGATGCCTGCTGCTTGGGAGGAAAGCTATGGCAAACCTAGACAGCATAATAAAAAGTAGAGACATTACACTGCCAACAAAAGTCCACATAGTCAAAGCGATGGTATTCCCAATAGTAATGTATGGCTGCGAGAGTTGGACCATAAGGAAGGCTGAACACCGAAGAATAGATGCTTTTGAATATGGTGCTGGAGAAGACTCTTGAGAGTCCCTTGGACTGCAAGGAGATCAAATCAGTCAATCCTAAAGGAAATCAAGCCTGACTGTTCCCTGGAAGCTCAATTTGAGCTGAAGCTCAAATACTTTGGCCACCAAATGAGAAGGGAGCCCTCACTGGAGAAGACCCTGATGCTGGGAAGGACTGAAGGTCAAAGAAGAAGGGGGACGACAAAGGATGAGATGGTTAGACAGTGTTATCGACGCAACAAACATGAAATTAAGCAAACTCCGGAGGACGGCGGAAGACAGGAGAACCTGACGTTATTTGGTCCATGGGGTCGCGAAAAGTCGGACTTGACTGTGTGAATGAACAACAACAACAAAAAGAGCCATTTGATAGAATTACCCTAAGTTTGGGGGTGGGGTGTCATGAATATGAGAGTGAAACCCAGCCCCATATCTCTAACACACTGGCCCAGGGACCATTTTGGCTCAGGAAAATGACCTGGGGGAGAAGGGGAGAAGGCATGAGGCCCTCCTCCACACACAATAGTTCCCAAGCTAAGTCTGGCCCCCACAGAATTTTTTTAAAAACAGGCAGCTGTGGTTAAGCAAATCGGGTTCAGGGGGATGATGGGCTCCCTGGCTGTTCACCTAGCGCCCTCAGAGCAGCTTGGCTCACACTGCTAGAATAGTTAAAAGGGTGTCTGTGCCGAACCGGCAACGGTTGGCAAAGCAAGCAACTGGCAAGTGTGGCCCGAAGTGCCCCAATCCTCGGCTCGGTCTCCAATGAAAGCATGGGTGCAGCTGTTCATGGTCTCATTACATTTATCATAAAATCTAGGGCTGCACTGAGCCACTAGGAAGAAGTGTTTCTTCTTTTGTTATTATCAGCTAAGCAGCACAGCAAAAAATTCTGTGAAAAGAAAAACTTTAAAAGCCTAGAGCAGATTTTTTTCACAGTCTTTCCCTGGGTTTTCTAAGGGGATGCATGAGCTACTGTGCAGCAGCTGACAAGCTGCCTGTTGGAGACCCTTGCTGAAAGGAATACAAAGCTGTTTACATGGGTGTCATTGCATTTCTTTCTCAAAGTAGCCCTGTGAAGTAGGTTTGGCTGAGAAATAATGACCAACCTGAGGTCATTTAGTGGGCTTCATAGGTAAAGAGGAGTTTGAAATAGTTTCTCCTTGCTCCTTGTCTGGTTTTGCGTTGCCTACTACATCTAACATTTTAAAGCTGTAGTGAGGACCTGCTATCCTGTCAATTACATTATCTTCTTTAAGTGAGAGCAGTGTGTCCCTATGTTTCCCTTGCTTCCTTTTTGCTTTTCTCATGAATTAGAGACTATAACTTTATATAATTGCTGTTACTTAATAATAATAATTGCTGTTACTTAATATGGTGTACATCTAAATTACAGGTGGCAGCACTATTGGGGAGATTGTGAGTTCTGGAAAACCCAGAGAAGGGAAAGAAGTTTGGTGATTGTCTTGGGAAAAAATTGTTTGCATATGGGTTTAAGTCTCCACATTTATCTAGGAAAATTAGTAAGGAATAGGTATTGTCTTTGGGTGACAGTTCTGTGTTTG
>NW_015162500.1:302096-355957 GCF_001447785.1 Gekko japonicus
TACTATTTTTAAAGGTTGGTTTGCATCCATATATTTCTTTTGAGACAGGATGCCTTATTAATCCCCAGCAGAACCCCTCTGGAATGCAGTATAAAATCTTCTATTTTTAGTAGTCAGAATGTCTGTTCTTGAGTGACATTATTTCGGCAGAGTGTAGAACATTGGCTATTCCTGAGTGGTTTGTTGTCCAGATGTAGGGCAGAATGCCAGTTGGCAATCATGGTGGTCTTGCTATGAATAAGTGCTTAAGGGAAAACATTGCAATTCATCTGTAGACTTTTACTCATTTCCTTCTGCCACCCCACCTCACTGAGTTACGCTGCTCCTTGTGTTTATAGAGGAGAGGAAGCCCTTTTAACAGTTTTAAATTAGAATCTGGTTTTACACCATTTTTAGAAACTCAAAAATAAAGGTCATACCTCCTCACTAGTGTCTATCCAGAAAACATTAGTTGCAATTAGTGTAGCATTACAGCCCCTTTTTATTAACTTTCTTCAGATATCTTTGTGACTGTTAGTTTTTTTGTAGCTCCTTTCTGCTGGCTGTGGTGCACGCTAGTAGCTTGGAACTTCCGGATTAATTTGGCTGTCTGTATGATGCTGTTTTTCCGGTAATAGTACTGAATTATGATGTAGTTGAGGAGGGGAAGGAAAAGCTAGTAACGAATGGTAATTAAATTACTCACTTTGAAAGGCAGTGTTTAATTTTCTGTCATTTAACCCCAGCCACCAACGGTCTCCCCCTCCCCCCCAAGGTATTGTATAATAGTTCCTAATGTTGTTTAGGTGAGAGCTCTAGCAAAACTCTAAGGGAACTGTTGTCATGACTTTAATGGAAAGGAGGGCTCACGCTGGACCCAGCAACAGTTTCATATTTATTTACTTCATTTATATCTTGCCTTTTCCCCTAGGGGTGTAGTATTTAAGTGCGCTGACTCTAATCTGGGAGAACTGGGCTTGATTCCCCACTCCTCCACTTGTACCTGCTGGATGACCTTGGGCAAACCATAGTTCTGGCACAGGTGTTCTTGAAAAACAGCAGTTTCTCTCAGAGCTCTCTCAGCCCCACCTACCTCACAGGGTGTCTGTTGTGGAGAGGAGAGGGGAGAGGAGTTTGCAAGCCGCTCTGCGACACCTTTGGGTAGTGAAGGGTGGGGATAAATCAAATCTCTTCTTCTCTCTTCTTCTTACATCCTTCTCTTCTCCTCCGTTTTATTGTCACAAAATCCTTGTGAAGAAGGTTAGGCTGAGTGATGTATAACTGACCCAAGGTCACCCAGAATACATCCATGGCACAGTAGGGACTTGAAACTAGGTTTCTCAAATCCTAGTCCGGCACTCCGACTGGGAGAGAGGGGAAATAACTATATATGACACTGATGGATTTCCCCAGATCAGTCCAGGACCCTTCATTTTTGAGCATGCATGTACAAGACACTGAAAACCTCTTTGCTTCCTGAGTAGAGAACACTGCAACTTCCTCAGTGCTACAAGGCATGCTACTTCCATATTCCTGGTAGGTAAATGGAGTGGCAGACAACTAGTGGGGAAGTAGCACAGAAAGCTTGTCAGAGTACAAGAGCCAATTTTTAAAGTTTCTTTCTATGCACAAGTAAATAAGCAAAACAGTGGCAGGAACTGCATTGGAAACATGGAACACAACATTTTTTTCAGAAAAGGTTTCTGGGTAACTCAGACTTACAAAATTTCTCTGATAGTTACACCTCTTCTTGAGGGAGGGTCAGAGTGTCCACAGTGGGGAGGGCAGGATATGAATTTAAGAAATAATAAAATTAGAGCTGAAACTAAATAAAACTGACAAAGGTGGTGATGAGGTTCCTTCTCCTTCTACACCATATTTCAGGATTTACCCATGGAGGAAAGGTTTACTTTTTTACTAGTCAAGAAGTGGGGGTCTTATGCAAATATTCCCTCCCCAGAAGTACAGACAAATGTATTTTGCACACTGTGCTTTTAGGGTGGTTTGAAGAGTACAAAGGTATCTTTTAGTCCGGAGTGCCAGAGGTGTTAGACTAGAGAGCAGTCTTTTAAACTCCTTGGGGTGGGGTTTTCCAGGCCATTATGACTTCTGTATATGTGTCTGATCTGGGATGCCTTCATGCCTTTTCTTGAAGGAATGATAAGTGGGCTGAGCTAAGATCTGCATACAAAAACTAGGCCTTTTTTCTCAAATGAGTGCATTTCTGACAGCAAACTTCATCTTTATGGCCTGTTTGCAATTCCAACTTGCAACTGTGCATGTGCAGGGTGAATATGTGCCTGCCCAGAAGATCACTCAATGAATAACACAGGCAAATGCAGCCCTGTTTTCTGTTTGTTACAGATGCCTCTTGTTTTCCATGCTCATGAGCTGCCTTCCCTCATATGCAAACTATGATTGAAAGTGTTCCGGTTTGGGAAGCCTTTGGCTTGCCATGATGTCTGAATGCAAGTGAATGAAGTTGTTTCCTCCCCGCAGACAGGAATTCTAAACTGTGTTCATGCCTGTCATAAAGAAACAGGTTTGGTGTGATCTCTGTAGCCGTTAAACAGCAGTTGTGTTTTATTCTAGCCTTGCATTGGACAGCAGTGAGAAAGAATAAAAAAAGACAAAAGATTAGAAGCATCTGTGCTCTGTCAACTGCACCACTAACCTAACATATAAGCATAATCTCTGTAAAGAGATCCATGCTTTTATGATCTTGCTTAGTAGCTACTAAGCCTTATCCACAGAGTCAGCTGGGCTGAAATCAAGTTAACTAAACATATGATACTTTCCTTAGACTGTGTCCGTATTATTTGTAACCTGCATAAATGTGTCTAGTCCATATTTGTTTTGCTACTGGTATGGAGCCCATTTTGGCACAGAATAAAAAAGAATTACTTCATATTAAACTTGTGCTTATAGCTATTTGAAATAGCAATTGTAATAACAATCTTATGAGATACGTTAGGTGGAATATCAGTGTCCCAAGACTGTCTGTTGAACATCATAGCTGAATGGGGCTTGAATCCAGATCTTTCCAGTCTTAACACCCTACATAATTCTTCTAAACTGTGTTAGTTCTCTGTCTGAGGTGGAGGACATCTTTGTGGGTTATTCCCATTGTTCCTTTAGGGAGGCAGGAAACACTTTTTTCTCCTGTTGGCGCCCTCAGAATAGCCCATCCCTTTTAGTTTCGTTCCTGCCTCTTAGGAAGTAGCAGCAACAGACTAGGTTTAGCCCTTTTCTGCCTCATTTTTTCCTTTTCCCAGCTCTAGCCTTCTACCTTTCCTTATTCTGTTCTTCAGTCTCTCTCTCTCTAACTCTTCCTTTCCCCTCTTCTACCTGCGGGAATAAGCCAGAAGAAACGCTCCAGAGCCCAAGTGCCTAGTGGAGGGAACAGAGCACACAGACGGCTTCTCGTTGGGGGAGGAAGAGCTGATCTGGACTGTGGCGGCGGCTTCAATTGACACCAGGGCCAACTTGCCCTCGAGGCTTGTTCGCGCCCCTTTACTGAGCCTGGCAGAAGTGGCAGCAGCGGCACAACACGCACAAAAGCGCCCCAGGAGTCAGAACGACAACGAGCCCGCGTCCTGCCGGTGGCCATCTTGGAAGTCCAGAGTTCACCTCTGGTGCCTTCCACAACCCTTTGCAGAGCACCGTGGGGACAGAAGGGGCAGATCCAACCCTCCTTCCTGACCGTCCCGGACCTGACTTGACCCAGAGGATCGATTTGCAGTCGGGTAATGTACTTGATGCAGGGGCTCTCTCTGCTCTTGTCCACGGGCCTGATGCAGGTGTTCAGGACAGCCATGCAAGAAGAAATGTCTTCTTTCTGTGCTAGGGTGGGGCTAGGCATTCAGGAAGCAGCCCTTCCTCAGCCCCATTCGGTGCAATCAAGTAACCCATGGCTCCTTCGCCCCACAAGAAGCAGCCCAGGGGAAAGCACTGGGAGGAGGAGGATCTATCTGTATCTATAGTGGATGACAGGGAGGAAGGTGAATTCCTCTCAGATGAGGAAGAGGAGGATATTAAACTTCCAGAGCAGTCCTCCAGATTTTTCAAAGCAGAGGACTACCATTAGTTATTAAATAAGGCTATTAAAGCATTGGATCTTTACGACAATCCTCCCTCTGAGGAACAAAGATCCACTAGGCCCAAGCTCAAATCTGATTCCACTGGGGATACTTCTTTTCCCCCCCCCCAGCATACTTTGAGTGGCAATTAAGGGCGGAATGGGATAGACCCACTGCCAACAGTTTCCCCATTTGCAAAAAAGCTGCATGTACTTCCTAACTATGCCAATGAGTTATTACAGGTATCTCTGGTAGATGGGCCAGTAGCAGCACTCCAATCCACGGGGCTGTTGTCTGAGGATGGCCAGGGATCTGTACATGACCCCACAGACAAGAAGGTGGACGCTGCCCTCAAGAAGGTTCACGAATCAGTTGCCATGTGGGTCAGCGCATCCACCACAGCGTCCATTGCTTCCAGAGCTTCCATTGTCTGGATACATCAGCTGATCCAACTCCTTCCGGAGAACAATCAGGGGTTGTTGGAGGGTTAATGTTCTCAAAGCTACTTCTTTTACAGCTGATGCTACTTTGGATATCTTAACCTTTGCTTCTCGTGCCATGGCTTCGACAGCAGTGGCCCGGAGACTTCTTTGGCTGAGAGCATGGCAGGCTGATGGGCTATCCAAGTCTGTCGTCACCTCTTACCCCTTCTAAGATGATAGCCTCTTCAGAGGAGCTCTAGATACGATCTTAGTGGAGACATGGGATAAGAAGAAGGCCATGCCCAGAAACCTACACAGACCTGATAGGCGTGGAACCCTACCAGGAACCCAGGAAGTCGAATTGGAAGACATCCAAATCTACAACCTAGCAAGGATCCTTCAGATCCTGGTCCAACAAATCCTCCTTCAATAAAAGTGATAGGGGAGATCAGGACAACAAACCTAAACAAGCCTGACTATGCCCAGTTACCAGTTGGGGCCTGACTACTTCATTTTCGGGATACATGGACAAACTCTCAAGCGGACTCCTGGGCGGTGGAGACTGTGTCCTAGGGGTACACTATAGAATTCAGATGTCCCCCACCAGAAACGTTCCTGGTGTCCCCACTCAGCAAGTCTTTGATCCATCACGATCCATCATCAACAAGGCTCTCCAACATCTCCTGGATATCAGAGCCATACAGCCAGTCCCAAGCACAAACAGGAGGTCTATTTATCTTGTTTCTGGGTGCCCAAGAGGAATGGCGACTGGAGGGCCATCCTGGACCTCAGGTTCCTGAACAAATTCATCAGACTTCACCACTTCCACATGGAAACATTGAGATTCATAACGGAGACCCTGTCTCCGAGCGACTTCCTAACTTCAATAGACCTCACAGAAGCATACCTTCATGTTCCAATCCATCCAGCACACAAAAAGTACCTCAATTTTTGCGTGGGTGGTTAACGTTTCCAATACAGGGTGCTCCCCTTTGGTTTGTCCATGGCCAATGTTCCCTCTAAGCTGTGGAGTCCTGTGAGCAAAAATTCTACTTGGTGAGCGACTGGCATTAAAGTTGTGAGCAGGTGATTTGGCTACTGCATAAATTAGTTTGCTCTGGAGCCATCCTTCCTGAGCTAAGACAAAAATGTATGAGCCGAAGGCTAAAAAACTGTGTGCTGGCTCATAGTAACTCAGCTTAGAGGGAACCCTGTCCATGGCCCCCAGACTTTTTTCCAAACTCCTCATCAATCCAGTGGTATACCTTCAGAAGCAAGGGATCCACGTTCATCCATATATGGACAACCTGTTAGTCTGTGGCAACTCCAGGTCTGTGGTCGTTCAGAACCCCTCTGGCCACGCTACAGTGCCTCCAGTGCCACGGGTTTCTGGTCAACTTTTCGAAGAGGTCTCTTCAACCTTCCAGGAGGATAGAACATCTGGGAGCTGTGATCGACACAACCTGCAATACTCTCTTTCTGCCATTGCCCAAAGCTACGGGGATTCAGGAACTGGCGTCTTTGGTGATAGGAAGCTCGTCATTGACCCTGATACCCTGGCCAAACTTCTGGGTCTCATGATCTTGCATAGAGATGGTGCACTCCAGACCTCTGCAGTCCTTCCTCATGGAAAAGAGGGACATCAGCCTATGAGTTCCCAACAGAGTCAAGCACAGCCTACTGTGGTGGAGAAAGCTGTCCAACCTTTGACAGGGTAAAGTGTATTATCCTCATCCGTTCAGAGACATCTTCACGGATGCCAGTCTCTCGGGTTGGGGGGCCGTAATGGACGGACTTCCCATACATGGTCGGTGGTCATCAGAAGAAAGACATCTCCCAATCAACCTTCTGGAAGTCAAGGTGATTCACCATGCACTAGGCCACTTCAGCTCCAGAGCCAACATGTCCTAGTACGAATGGGTAACATATTGGCCAAGGCATATCTCAACAAGAGGGGTGGCTCCTGGTCATCCCAAGTATATTGGGGGGGGGGGAACCAACACTCAGGCAGATTGGCTCAGCAGGGAGACCATAGACAAAGGGGAATGGTCTCTGCACCCAGACGTGTTCCGTTTGATCACCGCACATCTGGGCTAACCTCTAGTAGACCTGTTCGCATCACCAACAAATCATCAGCTTCCACAGTTCTTCACAAGGTACCATCATCGGGCAGCAGAGGCCACAGATGCTCTGACCTCACCATGGCCGGAGGGCCTTCTGTTTGCCTTTCCACTACTTCCTCTCATCTGCAGAACAGTCTGGAAGATCAGGGAGCAGAGGGCAGAGGTAATCATGGTAACTCCTTTATGGGCATGCCGGCCCTGGTTCTCAGCCCTGAAGGAGATGGCGGTTGGGCCTCCATTCACACTGCCAGGTACCCTGGACATGGTTCTTCGGGGACCAATCTGGCACCCACATCCGGAATGGCTCTGCTTGACCACCTGGAGATTGAACGGAGAAAACTTCTGCAGTTAGGATATTCAACCCAAGGTATGGACACCATACTGTCGTCCAGAAGGCAGTCCCCTATTCGCATTTATAATACAACGTGGAAGACTTTCGTGAGGTGGTGCAGGAGGAAAAAGACAGATCCCTTGGATCCTTCAGTGGTGGAGGTCCTATCTTTCTTACAAGAGGGTCTAGATTCAGGATTAAAACTAGCGACACTCCATAGACAAACTGTATCTCTTGCAATGGGGTTACCTCATCTGCTATAAGCTGACCAAACATCCTCATGTCCAACATTTTCTAGAGGGTGCTACTGTCAAGTCACCTTCTCAAGTTCATCATTTTCCCACCTGGAGATTACACACGGTACTGATAGCCCTCACCAAGGCACCCTTCAAGCCGCTCAGGGAAGTCGGTCTAAGATGGCTGAGGATGAAGACCCTCTTCCTAGTGGAAATTACTTCTGCAAGAAGGGTGTCCGATCAGTGCACTCTCCGTCAAGTCCAACCTTTGCATTTTCCATTGAGACAAGGTAGTCCTTTGAACTGACCCCACCTTTCAGCCGAAAGTATCTTCTTCCTTTCATCAGTCTCAAGAGATTTACTTTCCAACCTTTTGCCCCCATCCTAGGCACCCAAAGGAGTTTGTGTGGTACTCCTTGGATGTCTGGAGAGTGCTCAAGATTTACATACTGAGAACTGAGTCAGTTAGGGAGACGGATGTCATGTTCATTAACATATCTCTGCCCAAGAAAGGGGATAGAATGTCCAAGACTTCAATTAGCTCAGTGCTCAAAACTTGCATCATGGAGACCTACAAAGCCTCTGGCTTGGACTCCCCTAAGGGCATTACTGCATACTCATTGTGGGCATTGGTGGATGAGTTCCGGAAAGCAGTGACATGGACTTCGATCTCAACCTTCGTGTATCACTACAAGTTGAACACGATTCCTTCTGCTGATGCTGCATTTGGAAAAAGACTTCTTCAGCACATTGTGATGTCTACCGAAGATGGTGACCCATCCGTATAGGGACACTGGAAGGTCCCACAGAGATGTCCTCCACCTCAGAGGGAGAACGACCATTTGCACTTACCATGAAGGGTCCTTCTCCTCTGGGGTTAGGAGGACATCTCAGCCCTTCCGCCATCATCTTCACCAACATATCCTTCTTTGTGCTGTTCTCTTCTTCCTTTGTCTGCCAGTCTAAACTCTTATGACTGTTGTTCCAGTTGTTTTTTCGGCATAGTTCTTGTTAACAAGTTCTGTTCTTACAGTGTTAGAGGCTAGAGCTTCAGTTGAGTTTTTACTGCTTTCGAAGTCCCAGAACTGAGAGAGATGGGTTATTCCAAGGGCGCCAAGAGGAAGGAGAAAAAAGTGTTTCCTGCCTCCCTAAAGGAACCATGGGAATAACCCACAGAGATGTCCTCTGAACCTCAGAGAAAAAGGACCCTTCACGATAACTGCCAATGGTCGTTCTATATTCACTGCGTCATACAATATTTTTTGATGATTCCAGTTACTCCTTCAAAGGCAGCTGAGTGCTATGTCCAGCTTTAGCTGCTGAGGTACAAAGTAGGGTTTATACCTAAGGTGGCATGCTAAGCAGTTTACTTGGAACAGAGCTGAAGAATTCTGCTTCTTTTGTGTAAAACCCATCCATTACCTTATCTTTTCTTTTGGCTGCCATTATGTAATTACTAAGGCGGTAGAGCTGCTTTGAAGGCTCATGTATTAAAGCCCCTCCTCAAAAAACTTCCTCCTGTGCAGTTTAGGGTTTTTCCTTGGAGCAGCAGTGCCAACAGCAACTGTTGTCCTAGACAATGGACAAGTCCTAGTTCTGTTAGAACCAAGGGACAAGTTGCCTTCTTGCACTTGCATTAGCATTTGATCATATATTCTCCTGCTGCAACACATAGGGTAAAGCTGAGGACTAATAAGGATTGGTTGCTGTCTTTTTAAACAGTCCTTGATTTAGTAGCTTCTAGATTTCATTGCCAGAACAGCAATAAAATCTGGATGACAGCTACATTTTCTTACCTTGTCTATAATAAAATTCTGATGCAGCTATCCATAATATAAATGTGAATGTCTTACATTCTATAGTATTTAGATTCATTGTGTTCGTGGGCAACAGACCAGTCTCTCAGGAAGTAAGCAAAGGCTAATGGCTCATTAGTGTATTCCCAGAGTAGCAATGAAGTCTGGGTGTTAACTTCATTTCCTCACCTGGTCTGTATAGAAATTCTGATGCAGCTATCTGTAATATAAATGTGACTATCATACATGCTATAGTGTATAGATTCATCGTGTTTGCTTGCTTCCTGAGAGATTTGTCTGTTGCCCCCAAAGGCTAACAGCTCATCACTGCATTAAACTGATGAATTCAAAATGTTGATTTTCTAAATGCTGTTGTTCCAACTTTGTGTCATGGTTTTAAAATGGAGGCTTCCTTACGCTAAAGTTAGCATTTTAATTTAATAGTTAGGTTATGGTTGATATACTAGAGAATTAAACTAAGAATTTTTCTTCTTTGCTGTAGATAAAATACACCAATAAATCTTTGCCTGCTATTACTTTTTCCTAAGTTTTAGAGAGATGTATATTTTGAAATGGATTATATGTATTACTAGGAAGAAGGCCCGTTGTAGAGGGAAGATAATGAGCTCTAGAAGGAAGGAAGTTGAGAGAGAGAGAGAAAGGAAGGAAGAAAGAGGGAGGGAGGTGAAGATAAGGAAAGAGGGGGGGAAAGAATTGAAAGGGATGGGGTGGAAGGAAGGGAGAGAAGGAGGGAGGTAAAGAATGGAAAGAGATAGGGAGGGAGAAAGAGGGGGGAAGGAGGGGAGTAAGAATGGATAGAGATGGGGAGGAAGGAAGGAGGGGAGGAAAGGAATGCAAAGAGATAGGGATGAAGGAAGGGTAGAAGAAGGGGGAGGGAGGGTCAGACGGCAAAGGAACGAAGGGAAAGAGGGAGAGAGAGAAGAAGAAGAGGTGCGTGGAAGAGACAGAGGAGGGTGAGGGAAGGGGGGGGCTGTTCAGCTGTTACCTGACAGGCACGTGGCTGTGAGTCAGCCTCCTCGTAGCTGGGCGCAGCGGCGGGCAAGCGGGAGCCTGAGTAGGCCTCCCCCCTGCTCGCCACAGCAGTCAAGGAGTGAAAGGTGGGTCGGGGGCAGCTGGAGGCCCCCATGCGACCAGGCGCAGTTGCGGGCGAGTGGGAGCCTGAGTAGGCCCCCCCGCCATGGCGGTTGAGGGGGGAAAGGTGGGTCGGGGCGGCTGGAGGGCCCCGTGCGGTCGGGCACTGCGGTGGCGGGTGAGCGGGGGGCTGAGTGGGCCTCCCTCCCCGGCTGCCCGGCAGTGGCGGTGGTTGAGGGGGGAAAGGTGACCGAGTTAAGGGCCGGCTGTCCAAGGCGCGCCTCATCTGTCTCCCCACTGCCTGTTCCAGCCACGTGCAGGCCAAGGCGGCTAGCCTCGTTCTCCCCCCCCGCCCCCCAATGGCTGAGGGAGCGCATGCAGTCTCGCAACCCCTTAGGACAGAAGCCACTCCAAATCCCTTTTATATATAAGGAGAGATAAGGCTGTGGGGTGCAGCCTTGCTAAATTTATCTTTTGTACCATTCCTAAATATTTTAGGTGCTACTATAGCATTATCCTAATCCTCAGCATTTCAAGCAAGTGAATTGATTAGTGATATGGGAAGCTTTAGAAAAACATTCTTTGTGTATGTATCTTCTTATTGGACTTCTGAAAGCAGTCAAGAAACATATGGCTGCCCAGCCCAAGTCAGAGAAGGTTTCTGTATTTAAGAGATGGATAGAAGGGAACATGGTGTGAGATGCAGTTTTTCTGATCACTGCAGCTCTGTGAGGAGAAAAGCCACATCCATTGATTTTTGTGTATTTCTATGAGGTGCCCAAAGGTATAAAGTTGAGAACGCTGAAGAGATGGTAGGGACCAAGAAGCAGTGCAGGTATGAGATGAACTAATTAGGACAATACATTACAGAGGAAGTAAGGCAAGACAAATTCTCATCCAGTTGTGGATTTGGTTCTGCCAGGCACTTCTGGGGCATGAGAGAACAGAATGGTGGGCATAAGGTCTTATTTTACTTCCTTCTGACACTCATCTGATCATGGTAGCAGCTTCCATCTATAGACACAGGAGTTATCAAAGGGGCTGGAGTGGTGACAGAGTTTCCAACCTCCCAGTGATGCTTGGAGCTCTCCTGGAATTAAAACTCATCTCCAGAATACAGAAATCAGTTCCCCTGTGGAAAATGGAAGCTTTGGAGGAAGTACTGTATGGCATTCCTGCGGAGCTCTCCACCTTCCATATACTCTGCCCCCTGATCTCCAGGAATTTCCCATCTAGCGTTGGCAGCTTCATTGAGAAGGAACATTTTTTAGAAAATATATATGCTCCCTACTTGTAGAGATGTGAAAGCATAGGAAGAATGTGGGAGAAAACAGGGTTTTTTTCTGGGGGAAGGGGGCCAAGGCCTTTTCAGTTTTGCCAGTGAAAAAACTGAGAATGTTTTGGGTAGAGGGGTTTAAAAAACGCCTATGAAATATGTACTCTTTTAGAATAGCTGCGATGCTTTTAAAGAAAGTCTTGATAAAAATGTGGAGCATGAAAAGTCTGAGGACTTAGAATTTCCATTGGGAAATTTTAGGAATAAAAGTAAAACTGAAATATTTGTGGGGGTTTTATTGAATGAATGAAATGCTTTTTAAGACAAGGGTTTTCTTACTCAAATGTATAGCTCTGAAAAGATATCTGTTCTGCTTTCCCATTGAAAAACTGGGAAATTTGAGGGAACGCTATGTATACTGTATCCTATATAAATAAATAAATGCAACAAATAATATATGCATTTTCAAGAATGGTTTTTTGCTTTTATGTAAATCATTTTGGCAACAAATAATAAGCTATAATGTGTTTAATGAAACATTATTAAAATGCTCGGTGTACCCAAACATGCTGGTAATCCTAGCTACTGTTACTGCATGAGAGCATTCTGTTGAAATAATACTTTCTTTTGTTTTATGATAGAATCTGTTTTCTGACTTCAACTTTTTTGTTACCTCTCAGATGGCAAGGTACATGAGATATGGTACCAGCTGTTTCTCCATTGTTAGATATATTAGCAGTTTTTCTTACTGAAAATGAAGACATATATACTTTTAAATTTCATGGTGGTGGTGGAAAATGCTGTCAAGTCACAGCTGACTTACGGTGACCCTGTAGGGTTTTCAAGGCAAGAGACATTCAGAGGTCGTTTGCCACTGCCTGCCTCCACATCACGACCCTGGTATTCCTCGGTGGTCTCTCAAATACTAGCTGGGGCTTACCCTGCTTAGCCTCCAAGATCAGGCTAGCCTGGGCTATGCAAGTCAGTATTTAAATTCCATAAATATCCCAATTAGTACAATTTTATATGATAATGGATTTACTAAATTAGTAAAGAACTTTGATTTTATGTATTCCGGTTTTTCTCAACATTTCTGTCCCCATCATAAAGGGAAATATTTCCCCCTGATGGTTTCAATATTTCCAGACATTTTATATCTTTAGCCACTTTTCCAACAAAACTGCTTTGAGAGGCACAGAAGTCACAGACTGGGAACGTGAGGGAGGAATATCTGTTTAGAAAATGTGTATGCCATCTCTCCAGAGGAACTGTTTGAGGCAACTTACAACATACAGAAAATAAACTATTAAAATACAAATTAAAACAACCATCTCAATTTGGATCGAGTTCTCATGGTTGGCATTATGAGAGAGATTTTTTTAAAAAAAGAATGAGAGGAGAAAGCAGTGGCAGGACAAGGACAGGAACAGTAAGGGAGAAGGTGAGACTAAGGCAGCAGGATCACATGTGAAGGACAAGGCTGAAGCACTAGCAACATACTAAAATCCATAAAATGTATTGAAATAGTCAGCTGAGCAGTGGGTCAGGCTCAAAAGTATGGGAGGCAAGATGTTTTGACCTGGATGTGACATCAAAGTGTCACAGCTTGGCTGTCAGGCAGGCCTCTAGGCACAGGTCATTCTGAAGCCAGAATGCCACCACCAAGAAAGCCCTGTGTTGACTTGCCACTCAGTTTGTCTCCATGGGGCTGGATTTGAGATGAAGTTAACTGGTGAGTGGGATGGTGTGGTGGAAGGCCAGCCTTCAGGTACCTGGTCACAAGCCATTTAGGGTTTTAACAGAAAGCACCAGCACTTTGAATTGCACCCAGAAAGATAAGCAGCCAGTGCAGGTTTTTAGCAGGGTGTCGAACTCCTGCCAGCAAAATAGTTGCAACTTTTTGGACTAACCGAGGCTTTCTGACAGTTTTCAAAGGCAGCCTCACACAGAGCATATTACAGCCATCTAAATGCTCTGAAAGGATTTCTCCAGAGGTTGCCAAGCACTGTTGGGCAACATGAGATACAAATAAGCTCCTCTTTTGGTTTCTCTCGTGAACTTACTCTACAGTATTTTGTAACAGTGCTGTTTATTCCACCAGTCATCCCCCTATACTCTGGAAACCCTGGATCTTTTGCTCAGTGATAAGGATCCTCAGATCACTCTAGCAATTGCAAAATTTGTCTCCGTCCTTGTAGTCCTCTTGCATCTAAAAAATAAGAAATAAGTGTCTTCTGCTGCTCAGGATTTGTGAATCAATGAGCTTCTAAGGGTACAAAAGGAAATTGATGTTCAGTAAAATTAATTTATTAGAAAGTGGAATTCAAACATTTAGTGTCTGGGATGATTCAGGGGCAGGTGTGCTCTGCACTTAATTAGTGTGGTTAACAAGCAGACAAGCAGTTGACTATGTACTTATGAATGGGGACAATGCATGTGATGAAGCTTGTGCAATGACTCATACCTGACTGCTGTCTTCAAGAATGCATGATGGGCATGTATTCTGGGAATATGACTGAAAACAAATCCCAGTGCTATAGTATGTCCCCCCCACCCCCGCACCCTACTGTGGTGACTTTATGAGTGTGCTGACTCACTATGGATGGCTGAGAACTACATGTTAAGTTAGGAATGCTTCAATTGTTTTAAGGAAAAGAACACTTCTATAGTAACTGTATGAGATGGATTGTCCATTTGGACTAAAAAGTTAAATCAAGATATGAAATTTTGAATGTATATCTTCCATTTATACTGGAGTATGATTTCTTTGGACAGTACTATAAATATACAGTTTTAACCGGGGAGTGTGGTTGACATTACTAATGAGGTAAAATTCATGTGTTTTAGGTTCAGACTGCACTGTTTGATTTGTGTCCCAATATAACACACACATCTGCATACACCATAAGATCTCTCAAAGGTCTGTTATAAGGTTAATATTTTTTTAATTTATATTTTGTCTGTTGACTTGAAATAGATCCTTTGTTTGAAAAAGGCCATTGTTGATAGTCAAGTTCTAAGCAAGCCGTTTTCTCCCCCCCCCCCCCCCCGTTCCGCTAGAAGTAGTTGGACAGTACACACCCAAAATATCATTGTCTGTTGTAAGAAATCTTAGTAATATTTGTTTTATTTCCTGGATGGACAATTGGCAGGTATAGTTTTTAATTGTCTTTAATGGTTGTGAAGGCACATGTGTTTATGCAAGAATGTCTCCTTGGTTAGAAGTGTCATTTTGTATTTGTGATTAAAAACAATCAAATCTTTAGCTTTTAATCACCTCAAAGAGCCCAATCAGGTTTCAGATGAGTACTAAGTAATGAGTCCTGTTCAGAATTTCATACTTTATCTGTAACTGAGTCCTTCAAAAGTTAGAGCTGGATCTAGCCAGCTTTTTCATTAATTCTCACCCAATTCCCCTCTTTACAATAGACTCTAACACATGGCTTTTGGTCATGTATGTCCCATAGCCTTTTTTGGTGGTCAGAGAAGAAACCCTTCCTTTCTCATCAGCAAAAAAGTCATTTGGATCCAACATGGTAGCTTTAGTGGATTATAAATCCTGGTGGCAAACTGTTATCTACCCATAATGGGTGGAAACTGCCCCTACTTTTTTGCTGTCAAAGCACATCTGACATGGTGACCCTGTAGGGTTTGCAAGTCAAGAGACGTTCAAAGGTTTGCCTCTTTATCATAACCCTGGTATTCTTTGGAGGTCTCCAAATACTAGCTGGGCCTGACCCTGCTTAGATTCAGAGATCTGACAAGATCAGGCTAGCCTGGCTTATCCAGGTCAAGAAACTGCCTTGCCAAGGGGTAAGTTGGAGTTACATATGGATTGACCCAGCAATAAGTTCATCTGCAGGACTCCCTAAGCCTTATTTCTGTACTCTTCCTTTCCAGTGGTCCTAATTCATAATTTCTACATTATTTACTCAAATGCAAGACTAGGTTTTTCCCAGGTATACCATCAAATAAAAGAGAGGTGCATCTTACATGCAAGTACAGTTATGTCTAATAATAATTTATTTTTTGTATGTAACATTTTTAAGGAGGTTGACTTATACTCAGGGTCATCTTCTTTTTGAGTAAATATGGTATTTGGGGAGTGAAGTGTACCAGGAAGATATATATACAGGACCAAGTCTTGTGTTCTCTTTGATATCAGATAGAAAAATCCTGAACACAGCTGTAGAGATCTCTGACGTATAGCTTCTAGCGTTGAAAGTAACTTTTATTTCCAGTAAGCAGGTTAAACCTTTTTAGCAGACTTAATTTATATTTGAAACTGCATTAAATTTGAAACTGTGTTTTTATTTTATTTATTTATTTCATTTATACCCCACCCTCCCTGCCGAAGCAGGCTCAGGGTGGCTTACATAAAAATTAAAACAAAAAAACAGAACATTTCTAAAACCATTCATAAAGTGCTAGTGTACAGTATTGCATACTGACGGCGAAACATAGTAACAAATCCGTCATAACGGGAGTACAATAATATGGGATAAAAATAAGAAGATGATTTCTACCCAGGTTTCTCCCATAACAACTTTTACAGGTCAGCCTTGGTTTTTGCCAGCCTTTAAGAACACAGCCTTCCCTATTTGGAGGGGAAACAATTTGACCAGATTTTGTGACATATTAAAGAAAGGACAAATTAAAAATAAAAATGAATTAGAAAATCTAGCTAACCACCAATTACCATGGTATGAATATATAAACAATCCACACCAGGGACCCCCAAATATTATGAAAACCTACTTTTGGATAGGTTAAAGTAAAGGTTCCCTTGCTCGAAAGCCAGTCGAATCCGACTCTAGGGTTGCGGTGCTCATCTCCGTTTTCAAGCCGAAGAGCCAGTGCTGTCCGAAGACGTTTCCGTGGTCATGTGGCCAGCATGACTAAACACCAAGGCGCACAGAACGCTGTTACCTTCCCACCGAAGTGGTACCTATTTATCTACTTGCAATTTCTTGCTTTCGAACTGCTAGGTTGGCAGGAGCTGGAACTAGAGACGGGAGCTCACTCCGTCTTGCGGCACCCGGGTCTTGAACTGCTGAACTACTGACCTTCCACAGCCTGCAGTTCAGCGTCTTAACCACTTGAGCCACCGCAGCTCCTTTTGGATAACGACTCCCAAAAAGGATTAATATTCAGAATCCATAAAATATTGCTTCTTAATACATCAGCAAAACTTCCTTCATACACAAAAGCTTGGCAAACAGATTGCAAAACTGATTTTTCAGAAGCTTAATGGAAACGCATCTGGCACTCCCCTATGTTTACTTCAAATTCATTGAATTTCTTTTTCATTCGTTTGTTAGTGGCACGATGGTATACAACCCCCACAAAACTTCACCGTATAACTCCTACTAACTCACCACTGTGCTGAAAGGCCTGTAGTGAAGCTGCCTCATATATTCATAGTTGGTGGACTTACAGAAAAATCCAGATTTTTTGGAAATTAGTATTATCACACATAAACACCTTTAACTGGCTGCACACTACTAGAGAGTCCCCAACTAGTCCCACTAAACCTTTGGCAGGAGTTAAACATTCCCAAGATATGATGTGAGCTCATTTCGACACTAATACTGGCCACAAAGAATGTTATAGCCACAAATTGGAAGATGCCAAACTCCCCTTCAATAGAAGCCTGGTATTCTAAAATCTGGGATTATGCCATTATGGACAAAATAATAGAAGACATTAGGAGATCAGAAAACCCCTTGGCTACTTCAAATTACCTCGAGAAATGGTATCCTTTTTAAAGAAAAATGTTGTTTTGATCAAGAGAACCCGAATTCTTTTGAAAATAACAGAAATAGTAAATTTATAGCCCTGTTGTAATAAAAGAGATAATGTTACAGAAAACTATTGACAAAACTCAATGTTATGCAGTGAAAGTTGGTTGTTTATTTTTTATCTACTATTATTGTATTATTGTATTTGTTGAAATGATTAATAAAAAACTTTTTAAAAAATGGGAGTACAATCAGCATTGATGTTAGAACTATTATCTTGGTCCGTTCATTGTTTGTATGATATTTTTTAAAGCTGGTCAAATAGAACAGCTTTTCAAAAAATATACAGGAGCAGAAATCTTATTCTATACCTTGTTATTCCTAAGAAAATCCATCCTTAGCATAATTTTCATGAGATACTAAAACCACAAGATGATTTTGGTGGTGGCTGTTGTCTGTCTTATGGTGACTCAGATCTCTGTTCAGGTGACTTTGTTTGATAAGTAGTATACTTTTAAAGATAAAATTGTTTTGGTGGGTGATATGACAATTATACTCCCAAAACTAGAAGTGGAAAGGAAACAGCTTTTATCTTAGAAAAAGGAAATGTGGCCAAACGGTTTCAACTGTAACAGCCAGCAGTTTCCTTTCTCCAGAGTGTGGCCCTTCATTTACCCCCTTAAAAGAGGAAATTGCACTAGTATGATTTAAAGGGATGTTTTGGTGAAGAAAAATGTCAAACTAGGGAGCCAGAGGGGGTGGTGTATGTGCTTGCTACAGTCGGTAACAAAAAATTAAGCTATTAACTGTGCAGTAAACCATGGGCACAAGGAAATCATAGCAGAGTGCAAGCTTTGCTGCAAGATTCAAAAATTCATTCTGCATATTAGTAGATTCATCATAGAAGCATGATTTGGATGATGTTTCTCAGTTAATTGGGGGGTGGTTATTGGTAAATGTATGTGTCTTTTAGTCATAGCATCCTTTTATCTTTCAAAAAGTTTCCCTGTGGGAAAAGTTATACTGAGTGTGCGTCTGGGCCAACACTTCTGTTTCAGCCTATGAAACCACAAGTAATTGCAACTTGTTTTTCCAACTGTTAGGAGGCAGTATGACACAAAACAATGGCTTTACATTGTATTGCTTTGAGTAGAAGCATCTGTTTTAGACTGCAGAATTTTCCTCTAAGTGTAAAATCTAGTTTATTGGATATATTATGCTATTTTATTTAATTGTCCTTTAATTGTATAATTCATTTTTATTGCATTGTATGTGCTACACTGGTCTTTATTGTATTGTTTTATAATCCTGTAATCAAACCTTGAGTCTCAACTAGGGCTTTTCTGCATGCTCAATTAACGCCTGATTTTCTTGGCAGTCAGTTCACAAGCATTGAAATTGCTTTGGGCAGGGTTCTGCATGTCTGCTCTCCCTCTGCATTTTCACAATTGTGGAGTCCATTTATATTCTTCCGCATGTTCCTTAAAGAATCAGGATTTTAAAGGAAGGGTGCTGGCGTCGTCAGTGACATCATTGGTGGAGTCACAGCACCACCACCCTTTTAATTTGTTTTGCATGCTTATATTGATACACCATTGTAATGATAGGTTAAGCAGGTTCTATGAATTCCCAGCTTTCTTTCTTTTTTAAAAAGAAAGCAAGTCCTAGCTTCTTTCCTTGTGGAGATAGGCTTTTTCCTTCTATCTCTGCGAGGGAAAGTGGTAGAGGCTTGTTTTTTAAAAAAAATCACAACAACATATTGATATTTTACTGCCTTTTTAAACATTCAAAAACTAAACCACTCATCTTTTGGGTGGGAGAAGAGAAGAATAGTTTGACAATGACAACAGCCCAATCATCAAAAGTGTGCTGGAGGTGGGTGGAAGTGGGTGGGACAAAGAAAAAGGCTACTTAAGGTTGACTTCCATAAAAAGAGCAAAGTAAATGGGGTCTCAAAAGAACTGGAAAAACACCTGGGGGAAAACAAAAAAAGAAGAAGCAAAAACTAAGGGCACAGAAGTACATGTGGAAATTGAGGGATGAACTGAAGCAGTATGGCGCCAGAACCCATGAAAAAACCCCATGTGGGAATGCCCTTGGAAAGGATGATGATAGATGAAATAAATAATTTTAAAGGTTTGCTTCAACACCCTTAATTAAGACTTGCTCCATAAGCCTTCAGAGGAATGGCTTTAACCATGTAGAGCCTACATCTGGATGTTCCTCTTCTTACCTGGCACTTGTGTGCAGAAGTAATGTTTTTCTTTAGATCCCGAAGATGTAGGCCTAATCCACCTGATTGTTGCCTCCCAAACTTGAGAGATGGTCATATCATAGTGAAGCCTGTGTGTTGTGCACTCCATATAATTGTCTCCTATTTGTATATGACTGCAGTGTGCAAATTTCATTTGTGACAGTCATAGCCAAAGGACCATAGTTGTCTATTGAGCAGGTTTTACTGTATGTCTGTTTGCCTTCATAGAATTTAGGTTTCAGTCCTGAAGAGCCCTGTAGCCGGGATTTGGGGGGGGGCACCAGGGTGCTGGGGGGGTTGCTAATTAAATTACATTTAAATTAAATTAAAGGAGCAGGGAGGGAGAGGAGGAGTAGCTCCTTACCCCAGCTGGCTTTGGGTCGGTGCAGCAAGCCCTTCCTTCCCTCCCTCCACTGCTCCAGGCGCGTAGCTACAGTGGGGCATCTTGGGGCTGGGCTGCCTGACTTACCACCCAGGCCTCCTGACTTCCCATCCAGCCAGTTTATTTTATTTTATTTTTTGTGCATGCCAAGCCATTGCCCTGCCCTACCTGCCAACACCCTCACTTCTTGCCCCTCTCATTGTTTTTTCAAAACTTTTACTCTCTCATCACTCCTGACACAGCCTGGAGTGTGTGGGGGGTGTCCCCGACTTATTTAAATGCCACCTAAAGTTAAAAAAAATCCTGGCAATGGTCCTGCACTGCTCTTGCATGGACCCTTTCCAGCTCACTACTGGTAGGGGTGAGGAGAAGTGCGGAAGGTAGGGCAAGGCAGTGCCTCAGTATGGAGCTCTGCCTCCAGGATGCTGGGCTGCTTTGGAGGAAGAGGGAAGACTCCCTCCCCCCACGCCAATCCGAGCGGGTGGCCCTTTGCAAGGGAAGCAGGCAAAGTCCCCTGCAGAAGTGCAAAAGATAATGTGCACTCCCCCCCCATAAGGAGCTTTTGCAGAAAGGGGGAGGGAAAAGACAAGCGTCTTGCAGCTTCTCTGGCTGTACAAGAAGGGAAAAAGGGGAAGATGGGGGGGTGTTGAAGGTTCGATAGGGGATGCTGCCTGCAGCGTCTCTCCCCCCCCCCCCCCCCCGGGCCTGGTCCTGGAGAGGTTTATTTGAGGAAAACACGGAAAACGCTTTTTTGATTATTTTAGAACCTCCATTTTGCAAGGCACTGTACCTCCACATACTAAATTGATGTTAGCAAGCAAAAGATAGCCAATTCCTTCAAGCCTTGAGAGCTCACAGCGGCATCTAGCTGCTGCTCTTGAAATCCAACACTGAGCTGCAAATTTTTGACACCCCCCCCCCCCCAGCAGCTAACCCCAGGTTTTGAAATTCTCCTTTTTCCTGGGGAAAAAGGGCTGCTGCTGAAAGGAAAGAAAACTTACAAAACTAAGGCCTCACTGAACTCATCAAATGAGATTGATGGTTCTTGGGGTGTAGCCAGAATTCTACACTGGCAGGGCCTTTGTCTCATCCACCGAGGCAATTCTTGAGTTAGCTGTTCCTCTCTTTGGGATGAAACCCGGTGGGAAATAGTGGTGTCACTCTGACAGTTCTTCAGCTATACGCAGCCAAAAGTGCGAACCATTTTTACAAGACTTTTCTGAGAATATCATTTACTGTGCCAAGCCTCATTGCAGGAATAAGTTGTTTCATTAGAGTAGTCATGTGATTTGAAGACTTTGGAAGAATGTAGTGCTTGATAAGGTAGCTTTCTGTTCACCTAATGAATGAACGTTTATCTCATGATTCTTGTTGATTAGTTCCTTTACATTAAGTATAGTAAGCAAAATTTGTATGCACACCTGTTGAAGAAATGTTAGTGATTTATCAGCTCCTTATTTACACAATGGAAACAGCTCTATAAATCTCTGTATGAATTTGTGTATACATAGACTGCATCATCAGTATATGTCTTTTAATTTTTCAGGTCTACTTAAAAGCACCTATGATTCTTAATGGTGTTTGTGTTATTTGGAAAGGCTGGATAGATCTCCAAAGACTGGATGGCATGGGCTGCCTAGAGTTTGACGAAGAGCGGGCACAGGTATGGCAAGCCTCTCAAATGTACACTTAAAACTGTAGTGGTGGTGTGCTTCTTCTCAGTAAGTTCAGAAAGGAAAAATCATACCATCCTTTCAGAGAGATGTGAAGAAAGATGGTATAGAATGAAAAAAAAATTCCCTGGGATGAGCAGGTTGGGCAGAAAGATGCTAATCATTTATGGTCAGAGGTTCTATACCATAACCTTCTGAGTAGTTCTTTTTCTTAGTAAGTGCTGGATTCTTCCCTTCTTTTGTTTATGGCTTTGTGATTCCTTGTTTTTAACATGCAGTTGTCATTTTTAAACATTCACACATGATCTAACATGGAAAATAATTTCAACTGTGATGATCACAATTTTTGAGCAGACCATGAACCAAACAGGCAAGACATTCCTGGTCCCTCTTCGTTACTCCATCTTTTTCCTATACTACTTGGCTCAGCTCCTGTGACTCTTCCTCCTCCACAGGTAGCTCTGAATTTCTAACATGCTTTTGTTTTAGTACTGTTACCTTTTTATCCCCCTTTCCCTGTTTTCAGCCCATAGAATAGCAGAGCCTCAAACAATGGCTAGGTGTGAGGCTTACAGATGATAGCCAGAGTTTAACCTTTTGCTGACATGACATTGCTGTAGTTTGATTTTCTTGACTTAAAAATATTGTTTGCAATATTAAAACATCCATTTTTATTTAACCCCACCTAATGAATCACCTTTGTAGTTCTGAAATCTTAAGTTATTCTTTAATGAAAATGGTAAAATAACTCTTATCTAAAGAATGATCCTGCTAATGCACATACTGTCTTCTTCATTGCCAAAGATCAACTCCCTCCTTTTATTTTTCATATAAGAAATAATTTGTTATGCTGTACTACCATAAAAATTACCATAGAGGGACTGATATACCACATAAAAGTAGAATTTAATGACAAATATGCACATTGCCCTTTAGTGTACATTCCTGGGGATTTAGCTGATGTTTATTGATTGACAGATGTTTGTATTAAGCTAAGCAAAGCCACAGGGGGCACTTTTTCACATCGTTTCACAAAATAGCTTTAGGATATAGGATAGTGCCTTAGGCAAAAAAGGCAATTTGACATTCTCTCACTACTGACTTTTTTAACTTTAAATTTAAATTTTAATGTGTTTTAGTCCCTTGGTATATTAAAATGTAGCTGGATTCTCTGGAGCAGGATATTTTTAGTTAGGTTTAGACTTTGCTGTTGAAGGGATACCCTTCTTTTTAAGAATAGCACTGTGTACCTTGATGATTTTAGCTTAAAAGTGTGATTAGCATAAAACTATAAAATGTGAGTGAATGAAGATGAAAGGTATATGTATGCAAAAGAGCATAATTCTGTATGGGGCAAGATTTGCTTTTCATAGTACTTTATCATATATTGTCAGACATGCAGGTTCCCAATATTGGCCAGTCACCTTCTTATTGAGTACAAAGACTTAAAGTAAAAATGATCAACCCAATAAGTTTTTGAAAACAGTTTTACTGAAATGGAATATTAAAGAAGCAATCCTAACCGGGTATACTCAGAAGTAAGTCCTGTGTTGTTCAGTGGGGCTTGGTACCATGAGTGTCCTTAGGATTGCAACGTTAAAAGTGCAGTTATAGTAGAGTTCTCCAGTTGAAGCACAT
The DNA here is from genome assembly GCF_001447785.1 of Gekko japonicus. Lineage (NCBI taxonomy): Eukaryota > Metazoa > Chordata > Lepidosauria > Squamata > Gekkonidae > Gekko > Gekko japonicus. The sequence continues at coordinate 325,119 of NW_015162500.1, forward strand.
TGATACCAGTGAATTTAGACTGGACTAACTCTGCATAATATTGTCTTTTTCTATTATAAAATGTTGGGAATATACTCACATTTTTAACAGTGCTAAGCACTGGAAGCTTGTTGTGACCTCTGAATGAGGCCAATATTTGCATAACCTGCTCTGTTCACACTTTTTATTTTACATGGCATTTTATTTTTAATGAAAATAATGTTACTCCCTTTTTGTATGTGCTTCCTTGTGATGTCCTTTGGCTAGTCAATGACCGTTTGGAAGCTGAGAGTATACTGCCATAACTTATCAATACTTATCAGTATTTATTGACATCTATGTTTACTGGCACTTATATGATTTTATAAGTTGTGATTTTACCTATTTAAATATCGTGTTTTAACTACTCCTGTGTGTGTGTGTGTGTGTGTGTGTGTACTGTGAGCTGCCCTGACCTTGCCAAGGTGGGGAGGGTGGGATATAAATTAAATAAATAAGTTGATGTGTTTTAGAGCATAATTTATATAAAGCATGATAATCCAGTTCCTTTGCATATGCAGCTATTATTGCCCATAAATATTGTCCCCTTCATCCTTGGTATGCACACAGGCAATGTTCAAGGTCATTGTGGGGCTAAAAGAACTTGTGAATGCTTGCCATATGCCCAGTTATTCCTCCTTCTCTGTCTGGTGGAAGTCAACTACTGTTCCTCATTGTGCATATTACATGTGCATGCTGACAGGAGCAAGCAGTGGATTGCTCTACCAGGGCCCAAGGGAATCCACATGTAGATGCTGCCCATAGAAGGGCATCATATGCCTATTGTACAATAGCTAATTTTGCAAAATAATTTTTAAATATACAGAAGAATCTCTTAGTGATGGTGGTTCTTCATTATTCATCTGCCAACTGATGGCCAGAGTCAAGCAGCTGTGATTTGATTCAAAAGAGGATCGACTGAATCTGTGTATCTTCTATGAAAGCCAGTTTGGTGTAGTGGTTCAGTGCATGGACTCTAATCTGGGAGAACTGGGTTTAATTCCCTACTTCTTCACTTAACAGCTGCTGGATGACCTTGGGCAAGCCATAATTCTGTCAGACCTGTTCTCTCAAGGACAGTTCTGAAAAGAGCTCTCTCAGCCCCACCTACTTCACAGGTTGTCTGTTGTGGGGAGGGGAAGAGAAAGGAGTTTGTAAGCAGCTCTGAGACTCCAAGTGAAAGGCAGGGTATAAATCCAGTTTCCTCCTCCTCCTCCCTGTAGCAGGAGGATGCACTGGCACAGCAGGCGTTTGAAGAAGCTCGGCGAAGAACTCGTGAGTTTGAGGACAGAGATCGGTCTCATCGGGAAGAAATGGAGGTGAGAGTTTCACAGCTGCTGTCAGTTACTGGTTAGTACTCTACCAAAACCTTCAATCACTTCTCTATTGAGAGCATGATGCTAAAGTCTTATGTCTTGTGTGGATGTTGCAGTTTAGCAAGTCCCATTTGGATTGAGTATTAGTACAGTATGGCTCTTTTTCTTCAAAGCAAGGTTTCAGCTCAAAAATAGCGAGTTGTTTAGGAATGAGACCGTCTAGTTAACTTGTTGAAATTTAAGCTGATTTAATCTACCATTTTTTAGTCCAGTGGCACCTTTAAGACCAACAAAGTTTTATTCAAGGTACAAGCTTTCGTGTGTATGTACACTTCTTCTGACACAATGAAATGGAAATTACCGGTCGATACATATAGCTAGATTGCCCATCAGTCTCCAATTTTGGCATATTTATTTCCTTCACTATGTTTTCCTGTGGAATTAAATTTTTAAAAAATGGTAACCATATAAACTAAGCTTGTTATTCCTGTTCGGTCCTTGAATCTGTTAAACATTTTCATTATGCTGTATGCTAATTTACTGCTCTCACCCTCTACCTATATGTATGGACTAGTAATTTCATTGTATCTGAAGAAGTGTGCCTGCACACAAAAATTTATACCTTAAATAAAACTTTGTTGGTCTTAAAGATACCACTGAACTCAGACTTTGTTCTACTGCTTCAGACCTACATGGCTACCCACCTGAATTAATCTACCATTGTTACTAGGGGTGGGCATGAACCAGGAAATTCTGGTTCCAGGTGTGCCCAAACCGCACTTCAAACTGGCTGCTTAAGGCCACCTTTCTTCCAACTGTGGTAAGATCGTCCGGGGAAGCAAGAGGGATCACTGAAATGGCTTGCATCTATTTCAGGCTAATAGTGGGGCTAGTGTGCCAATCAGCTGTTAGGTTGAAATAGATACAAGCTATTTCCATGATCCCTTTTGCTTGGAAGGGGCGGGGGGGGGGCAAAACAGAGGGGTGGTTAATAAACCTAACAGCTGGGCTGGTCCCCCTGTAAGCTGTTAGAGTTAAATGGCTCTGAGCCATTAACCACCCCTCATTTCACTCCCCCTGCTTCTCATCACAAGCCTCTGAAAAACCACTTTTTTGGGGGGGTCACATGAACCTTGGTTTACGAACCATGACTGAGATGATTTTACCACCAAATTTAGGGATGTAGGCATGTTCATGCCTATCCTTAATTGTTATTTTCACTCCTCTCAATGAGAATTCAGATAGGAATTTTCCCATTCATGTGTGTGCACCAAACTAATAACTGGGTTGGATCCAGCTAGGTTTTCCACTCAATCTCACCCGATTCTTTTCCTTACCTGCCCCCACATGGCTTCTATCTATGCAGATCCAGTGGTCTTCAGCATCGCCTTTAGGAGTGGTCAACCTCTCTTTCACTAGCAGAAAAACTGGTTAGACCCACTCCACAGTGCAACAGATATTTGTATTGTGCTATGAATGTTACTTAGTCACTTAAATTAAAAAATTAATTATTGCTAGATGATGCATGATTGGATCCAGTGACAACTTCCTGCTAAATCCTTTCTTCATTTCATATTTATTTATTTTGTACCACACTTTTTTCCCCAGTGGGGACTTAAAATACTTCACCAAAGAGAATTTAAATAAGAAACCAGGAAAAACAAGCAAAGAATAATAAAGACTACAATATATTTCCATAGACTGCTTCCTGGTCTGATCCTAGAGCTGCAGAGTAGCTCAAAGAGCAACCTCTTTCTGGTATCTATGAAAGCAAATTTTTTGGACTGCAGGGGCAGCAATAATGTTATTGAAGCACGTGGATAATAGCATTATACAAGGAAAAAAACAAAGATTTTTGTAGCTATTTCTGTGGAATTATGCATGGTAATAATATTCTTTTTGTAAGATAGGGTTGTGTACTGTTTAAATCTAGGTAAAATGTATTCATTAAATGTGCAAAGACAATGTCTCATTGATTCCCAAAGTAGTCTGGAATGTAGACATAATCTTGAATAATCAACAGTAATAAATTATGTTCTATTTTTAAAACTTTTGCTGTGTTGAAAAGTAATTCTGATTGTGGAATTTGTGAAAAGAGAGCCCTTGCTGAAGTTCAGTTGTGTTTTAACAGAGAAGGAATATAAAAACATGTCTTGTAAATATTCACATTTTCTTTTCATAATAGAATGGCTTTTTAAATCCCAACCAAAAGTCTTGTGCTTTCCGTTTATAAAGTTCTTGCGTACATATTTAAGGCTGGGAGGTTGAAAGTCCTGTTGTTAGAAATTATACCCTGGGTTGATGCAAAGTCTGCATATTTTTTTAAAAATCATGCTAAATGGCTTTAATAGATACCACATTTGAACAATAAAAGAGGAAGAAACCCTTGCAGTACTTGGTCCGCTCCATCCAAAAGAAAGGCGCCAGCTCTTTGGAAACATTCAGCAAACCTTGGCAGCATATAAAAATGACCACAGATTTTACTCTTCATACTGTGCATAGGGTGTTTGTTTTTTAATGTAAGAAGCTGATGGAAAGGAACCACTAAAGTATTCAAATATACACAGTCCTCATTTTGTTAGTCAAATCTGACTTTGGCTGTTTTTAAAGGATAAGAATGAGCAAGCACAGTGGCTATGGAACTACAGTAGCTGCTGCTAATAAAGGCATGAATCACAGAGTTTCTCCAACAGAATGACATTTCCACTGGTAGGAAAGAAAGCAGAGATGTCTGCTGATTTTTCTTTTCTCTCACTGCAGACCCCCACTTTGCCCCCCTCTGTTGTTCCTGGAGGTCTACTGTTTCCTTGAGAACAAAAATTTCTGCAGGCTCAGAGGGCTGCAGCCAGAGAAATAAATAATTTACATAGGGGAGGGGACAGCGTGTTCAAACAGTCAAGTTTTGCATAAGACAGTTTGCATACGCAACACCAGAAATAACCATAATATGCAAGCAAGGTACATTAAATCATGTGCCCATCTACTTTTAAATGTGTTTCTAATTAGGTAACTAACCGGTGAATGCTTCCTAAACTACTGATTTGTCTAACTTTTAACTGATTGCATTTACTCTATATATTGTAAAACCTCAAGAATATCTTTTTGAAGATCTTTAGGAAAACCAAAACTGGTAACTTTTACTGTGTACTGAGTTTATTTATTTATTTATATTTATTTTTCGTATTTATACCCTGCCCTCCCCGATGGGCTCAGGGCGGCTAACAGGGACAAGGTAAAACCTTGCTGTGATGAGACTCCTACTAAGTGAGGAGCTCTTACCACCGTTTCTAGAGGGTGGCTGGTTCTCACCTAATGAGAAAGAACTGGTAATGGTAAAGTGCAAGCTTATGTGTACTCCCTACTTTCTTTCTACCTGGCTCATGCAAGAGAGGAGCTAGGCAGGTTCAGCTGAGAAGTGCAAAGTTTCCACATTATCAGGAGCCATGGAGAACCTGGCATGTTGCTGTGAAGTGTCCAGGCTCAGCAGCTGCATCCTCTGATTCTGAATCCCTCAAAGTCCTTCTGCATACCAGCTGGCTGAAGTTTTAGTTAATCTGCATGGGCTCATCCTCTTGCTTCACAGGTGTCAGCCTTGGCACCGACAACAGATCCCAAGGTGAACCTCTCATGATCTTACTGGTTTAGATTCTCTTTATTGTTTTTGTAGTGTGGAAACTCTCAGCTTCTCTTTCACTCATTAGAAACTATTGGAATAGTATTGTGTATTGTCTCAAGTCATGTTTATGGGAACGAGAAGAGGGAAATGGAGCTCAAGCTTTGATCAGCTAAACACCTGGAATATGTGCTGGTATTTACATATTCTTTTCCCCTGTCCTGTTTGCACTCTTAGCATTATTTGGAGGAAATGTGGATCCAAATTTATCCCTTTAAAATATGATCCTCTATGTTTTTAGTCAGAAGTCAGTCCCGCCAGGTTCAGTGGGGCTTGCTTCCAAGTAAGCATGCATAAAATTGCTGCTTTTGGTTGACAGTGACATAGTTGATAACTTCCAAAACATATTTATGTCTTGATTATAGATTATTCTGGCTCCTAAATTTGGGGGCTGATTCCTTGATCCAAAAAGTCCATTGAGGGCTGGTCTAAAGCCTGTTCTTCCTAGCCCAGAGGGCTAGAAAACTCTGTTCATATTTAAATGAAAGCTGAATCTTTTAGGTATTAAATCTTGTGGTCACCACCAAATTCTGATGCTTTTCTGCACTTGCACAGAATTGCAGAATAACACCCATCCTCTGTAGATGACTAGGCCAAGGATATGTTAGATCTCTGTATAAGGAAGATAACTGCGTATAACCAATGAGAAGCTCCTGAGACCTTCACTTCCAACTGGCAAGATTTCCTGTATCTCTTTGAGCAGTGATGTCTCACCTTCTCCACCTCTTGTTCAGCTGGATCCATATTACTGCCTCTCACCTTTTTCCCCATCTTATTCTCTACTCTGTATCTTCCCAAGTGTGTGCAACTGTTATTATGTTTTCTTGTTGATGAGCTGTGTTGGGGAAGAGGGTGGGTAGTGGGTAGTGTTACAGTGAGTTTGGTATTAAATTTACTATCTTATGATGGGGGGAAATAAAAAAATCTTAAAGAAAAAAGTGGATATATGGCACTTAGTATCCCAAGAATTCAAAGATTTTGTATAATGAAAAAAGGCAGGATATACTTAAGGCTGCAATGGTACATTTTGTAAGTTGAACAGCAATGGTTGGTAAGTGCTCAGAAGCTGCTAGGGGAGGGTGGGTGAGGTCTTATTTCCAGGGTTTCTGGAGATGGGCTTCAATATTTTGCATAGCTCATTACCCTGTTGTATGACTAGTCAAAAGCAGAATAAACACATTTGCATAACTTACAGGAGTCATAGAATTCAGGCTTTCTTGGTCCAGAATGCAAAAATACTGGGTTTTTGTGATACTTGTTGACCTCGCTTTGGGGGAAAAGGTGACACTTGAGAACAAATGTGATCTAAAGCCAAAAAGCCCCTTCTTCAGTCAAGCTGCTGGCCATTCTTCAGTAAACAAAATGTGCAGAGCAGCTCTGACCAGGGCGTTACAAAGGCTTGGTTTACTGGATACACTTTGACCGATGTCACTGCCAAGAGGTTGTCAGTGTGCTTGGTGGTATTCCTGTGGTGGCTTTGTCTCGCCACAAGTCTGGTCCTACTGCTGAGTGGGGATTTGAGGAATGGTTGTGTGTTTGCATTTGCTGGAAGGCAGAAAGTACGCTTGGCACTTGAGTTCCAGAAGCATTCTTAGTGCTGTTCAGGCATATTGTGTGCTACAATTCCAATGTTTTACTTAAATGGCTTCAGTGTTGAGCCAAACAGGAAGAGAGAATTCAAAATGGCTTAAAATGATGTTCTTTGTTGGGAAAACAGTATCAGGAGAAAATGACAGAAAGCTTTTAAGCTGTGCGACCTGGCCATTGGGGGGGGGGGCTCTGTCCTGATTTTGAGTAAGCACAATGATCTGTCTGTTGATGCCATTTGCCTCTTTTCAGTATAAAGTAGAAGAGGCATAGTTTACACATTGACGTATATGATCATGGGAAAATTATTTGCATGCTTTGATGTATCAGAATTACCAGTTACGGAATGTTTGCAGCAGCCTTTTCTTTTTTAAAGTATACATGAAATTGCAGCTTTTTGGAACCTGTAAACTGAAAACCTAGCCACAAATATTTATTCCCCAATTTGCAGTATATGTACAGTAGATAGCTGAAAAGTCTTAGTTTTTCATGGAACTGTTCAAAGTAAAAGGACACTTTCATTTGAGAAAATATTGTTTCATGGCCGGTAGACATGCTATAAATATATAATTACTATTGATTGCTGTCGGTCAGTATTTTGCTGTTGCTCAGCCCCTTTCTAACCTGCATTGACTGAAAGAAGATGCCTATATTAGAGTATTGCTTGACTTGCAAAATTGATCTGCTCTGTACTGCACTCAGCATTGATTCTGTACAAAAAGTAAGTTGTTGTCTTGGTATGTTCATTCAGTGACACTTTAGTAGTCGACCATTTTGCTGCTCACAGTGGCATATGTCATCCTCTTTTGGTACCTTTGAACAATTAAAGCTATGCTAATTTGTGACCACTGCACATGAGAGAAAGCAAAAGTTGATCCTGCTTAAGTAATGTCAAGAAGTTTTAATAGCTTCCCATGAATTGCATGGTATTTTGTAGTGCATTTCTAACCTGGAAACATGCATAAGTTCTTATTCGGAGTATTACTCCTTCCTATTTAAAGTTATTGATAATGTAGAACACATTGAATTAAATATTAGTTTGGTTGTGTATTACATTCATGTTCTATATTTGGGCTGTGCCAAAATACTTCATGGGAAAGACGTATGTTGAGGAAAGATCTGATGAAAATGAGTGTAGTGCTATCACGTATGTGCTTTAGGAGCTGATTCTTGACAGGAGGAGCAGCAAGGGAGAAGCAATGGAATTGTCTGAGCAGGAGACCTTCAGAAATCTAAGGGTGGTGGAACTGGAGAAGCAAAGGTCACAGTAATTTATCTAGATATAGTAGCTGAACTAAAGGAGAGCAAGGTCTTGGAGGGCTGTGAGGACAAGGGTAAGGTTAGGGTTGTGCTGGATCTGGGAAGGGGAGTCATGGTCAGAATAATGAGGCAGGTAGATGATTTTAACAGTACAGTTCTAAAGAAAGATGAAGAGATATGACTGTGTAAGACCAGAGAAAAGTGGCACCAGACTGAAGGGCGGGTGCACAAAGGAGAGAGAAGAATAAAAGCCAAGGTGACATTGCCAGTGGATAGTCAATTTAGATCAGAGCCAATTTCATGTAGTGGTTAAGAGCAGCAGACTCTACTCTGGAGAACCGGTTGCTTGAAGCCAGCTGGGTGACCTTGGGTCAGTCACAGTTCTCTCAGCCCAGAATATAAACCTAGCTTGCCACAAAAAGAACTAGAGTTTCAGGCTCTCCTGGCTATACTACACCCACCGCCATATGATAATTAATTAGTCAGTTTAGAAGGATAAGAAGGCTTTGTGGGGGGTGAAATATGAGACTCTCAATCTTGAATATATTGAATTTCTAGGCAGAAATTTCAGACAGTTGAAAGTCGCAGGATTGAATAGAGAAAGTTCAGCTGGGTATCATCAACATATAGGTAATACTGAATGCAGTTGGTTATGGTGAGAGCATCATAAAATGTGTTGAGAGAACAGAGAAGAAAGCTCAAAGACAGATTCATAGGTACCCAATGGAGAGAGGAAAGTAAAAGAGCTTCACCCTTGCGAAACACTGGATCGAACAGGTAGGGATATGAAGGTCATGTGGTGTCTTGGGAAACGGAGGCAAATTAGAGGTAAAGGCATAAACTGCAGTGTCTAATTAATGACAAGAGGAAGAAGGAACAGGACAATGTTGTAAAAAAGCCATTGGATCTGTAGATTGCAGGTCACCAAAGGAGGAAGGAGTTGAACACAAGGAAAGTGGAAGCTGGGCAGTGCTCAAAGAATTGAAGTGATAGCGAAACCGAGGGTAGTCCACAGCAGAGAGGTGAGGACAGAGCAGCTTATGGTAAAGAAACAATCAGAAGAGAGTGGGAGGCAGTGTGTGGGTATTGTGTCATCTTATTCTAGGTTGTGCTGGCCAGAAAGAGACCTAGGGGAGAGGGGGAGCTGTGTCTCAAGATGGGGTACACCAAAGTAACTTCCATTTTTGTACGTTATCACTTTTGTAGTACATATGGATTTGAACCCATAATTTAAACTGCAGTCTTAAAATTCAATTTATTTTAAAACTGCATGTATTAGTGATACCGAAATATTTCTTCACACAGTATATTGTGTTTTGGAAACTGCTGCAATAAACTGCATTTCCGCCTTCAAACAGTTAATAATTAGGCCTTTTAATCAGGCAATCTGGTGGAGTTGCTTATGTGATCCTTGATAGAGCTTGGTGGTGAAGCTGTGTATATTTAAACTATGTTCTGTTGGATTTTACAGTAATACCCAGTGGCCAGTCACACTATAGTATATAACTGTATGGAAACACAAAAAATCTAAAGGGTCAGTGAACTGAAAATTCTTACATGTTTCTTCAACAGAGATGCCCTAGTTAAGAATCATTTTGCTTAATGAGCTAGGTGGAAGCTGCTGCTTCCTAATGGATATTCCTGCACAGCCAAAGGAGATGTCTCCTGCGTTCTTTTGATGTCCCTCCTGCTTGAATTAGGTGGAGGAAAGTCAGGATTGTCTTCTTGTTCTGGGGAAGAAGTAAATGGGAGACTCATTGATGGACACTATTTATTTATTTATTTATTTTAAAACATTTTAATGTATGTCTTTCTCCTGAGCAACTCAGGGCCCATGGGTACAACACGAGGATCACTGCACTAAAATATTTGAGTGATTTTTAAAAATTGGAACTAAATCTTGCCCGTTTACAGATAAGTAGAAATTTCCTGTGACCTAGCAGCACTTGGGCATGTTATTGCCTTTTGGTCAGGGCAAGACTGCTGCTGCATTTGTCCTTTCATGGATGGGGGGACCCAGCACCATGTTCTGGTTTGAAGGAGGAGGCCCAGAGTAATAGTTAGTGGCTCAGCAGGTAGGAGGCTAGCAGACTGCAGGGCTAGCAAGTATTCATCAGCTATTTAGGCTGGTCTGGGATGAATGCTAACAAATTAATGTCATTTTAAATTTATTGTTTTGCCTTCAAAAACGTCTAGACAAATCTTAACTTTCTCTTCCCTTTTTGTTTTTCTCCTCTTCATCCATGTTACTTCAGGCAAGAAGACAACAAGACCCTAGTCCCGGATCAAACCTAGGAAGTGGTGATGATCTGAAACTACGTTAAAAGAAGTGACCAATGAGCAACACATGCTTTTTAATCTGGGCAAATGATCAAATTAAATGACCAGAAACTGTGATAACTGGGTATATACGATAGTCTATTCCCTGACCTGCGGCAGCCAAACTATCATGTACTGCCATGGTTTGCACTATGTTTGTGTTACAATACCTGCATTTCTGTTCTTTAAGCCTGTCGCCAGTGCAAATTTGAGATTCTTGTTTTTCTATGCAAGCTTATAATTTTGTTGGCACTATTTTAGTGAAGTCAGAACTTTATGCAGCTATAAAAACGATTCCTTAACTGTAATATTCATTTCAGAATAGGTCAAAACATTGCAGAATAAAGGTTTTTGTGAATTTACTATAAGCCAAAACTTTCTAAACTAATTTTTATATGGGCTTTTGGAAGTTTGGTTGCCATTTTGTGTCCTTTGTACTTTTGTCGGGGTGTGTGAGTGATTTTTTTTCCTCTCGAAAATTTGCAACACATTTTACCCTAGTAACACAATGTTGTTGATTTAATGAATTATGTGTTTATAATTTTCAAAATGGTAAAATCCCTTGATAAATTGCATTTCAGTTATGTTTTATATGGCAAAAAATGTCAAAGCAGTAGTAGTTTACATTTTTAATGTATGCTCTTGTACATATAACCGACTGAAACCTTTGCAGTCTGGCTTTCTTTTTATTCAGGGACTTCTTAAAAATAGATCTAAAACGGGATATTGCAACTTTCGTGATTAGGCTGATGCTAAAAGTGATTTATGTTTAATACGAACATGTTGAAAATAGCTGCTGTAGGTGTACGATGTCCTTATTCTAACTAAAGCAAAAGTATGAATTGAGGAATTTGAATTGTATGGAAAAAAAACATACTGGCCAAAAAAGATCTTTATGTTTTGTTACTATTGCTACTTTATTACATAATAATTTCCATCAGGGTAAGATTTGGGGACAACTGATTAATGTAGCTTACTGCCAAGTTGAACTGCTCGCTTTTTCCTTTCTCAAACTGTTTTGTCCCACAGATCATTTCAGCACATGAATATCAATTTTATAAATGATTATTTCCAAGCACTTGAATGCAACATTCTTTTCTTGTGTGTTTGTTAGAATGACCAGGACACCTTGTTCCTCACTGATGGTGACAATTGAAGCAGTTACAAATTCTTTTAAAGTTCAAGGTAGCTAAAGAAAAAAAGGGATTGGATTCCTGCACAAAATCTTCTCTGTAGTCATCAGGTGACACTGTGGGATGCCTTGTTTTCTGTCCGAGGTCATTTAATTAATTTTAATGGTCTTTTCATGCATGTTTTTTCTTCTCCTTCATCTCAGAAACAGTGGTCCAAAATGTTAGATTATCTGATCTGTTCAGACCTAGGATACACACCTACTTTATTATACACAGTAGCCTTCCTCATTTTTTTCCAGCTTGTGGTTTCAAACAACTATAATACACAAATTATATTATTTCATATTAATTTTGCTGTCTTTCTGTAAATACCTAACACCCCCCATCCTTGTCTAGAACTCTGCTACACATTGCATCTTAATGCTGGCATTAAGATCACAAACCCCTGGCCCTCTGCTAGCTAGTCTTTAAGTTATTGATGCAATTGTGATATTTTTTCATAATTTCTATTTAAGTAGAAGTTGCATCATCCTTCTTGAACTCATCTCTGAAGAGTTGCCTTAAGCTTCAAGATTGCTTTTGCTGTCTTTTTGTGTTATGTTAACCATAATGTTCATAATAAACTTCTGTGTAGTGAAAACAAGTGGCTGTAAATTCCTTTATGATACTTGCTATTACTGTAACATGTCACCCTTATATGTTCAGGTATGATGAATAATCTGTTAAAGATTCCAATGAAATGACATTACTTTTGATGTTCCAGGATTCTCTCCTAATACTAGCTAGTGCCATAAGATTTGTAAATATGTGTGTTGTTGTTTGCTCTATCCCAAAGCCACAGGGCAGGTTACAGTATGAAGCCAAAGCCCACAAGGATAGAAGTAATCAAAAAGTTACCAGCACTAACATCCTTGAGCTCATTCTCATCCCCCTCCCCAAAGTACAGTACTCTAATAATCTGTTTCCCCTCAATACAGTGAATGGATTGTTTGAATAGTTCAAAAGTGTCATCAGATGCACTGTACCTCAGCATTGGTATTTCAAATTCTTACAACAGAAAAAGATATACTTTTGTATCTTCACACTGTAATAAATGGGAGATCTGCTCCCAAAGTGACACATTCTTGAAGCAAATCATGTCTATTCAGCCTAACATACTTCATAGGGTTGTTGTGAGAATAAAATTGAGAAGGGAATAATGGCCACTTTGGGATCCCACTGTGGAGAAAGATGGGGTATAAGCAACATATTTAAACGAAGTTAGTTAACGTCAGAATTTATCAAGTTCCCGCCATACCATTTGGTAAATCAGGGAACATTCTTTAGCTTGTACTGCAGTAAGAAACACATTTTGGCCAGTTTCCTCAAAGGATCATCCCAGGAAAAGAAACCTACTTGTAGGAAGACAATTAATGCCATATAACCTCAATGACAATAAAACACCTCTCAGAATATTTACATTGTCTGTAGTGTACACTTTTAATCTCTGCTGTTCATGTTAATCGTGTGCAGCTCAGTGTATTAACTTCAGTTTGTTTCATCTCTACAGTAATACTTATCTTCCTTATTATGGAGGATGGTTGTTCTATGTAAAAATATTATCTGTGCTTTCTAACATGTTAAAGAAGAGTATTTTCATTTTTAGCCCGGAAATCTTCCATTTGGCTAAGAGTTCAATTAGAATAAAAACTACAGTCACACTTTTAGCACTGCTTCAGTGACCACTTTCAGTAACTCAGTCCAATTCTGTTGCTCTAGTACCAGCAAAAATGGGGGGGTGGGGTTTTGCCATTGTTTCTGGGTGGAAGAAACAACTGTTAGACCAACTTATTTTGAATGAGTAGATGGGCTAATTATTTTCTGCTTGTTTCTGTGGAGAATCTATCTTTTGGACATTTAAACTACCTTTCACACTAATGTTTAATTTTCAAGCGGGAAGCAATCAGATACTTTAGCATAAGTAAGATCCGCTCTAGTAAGCTTAGTAGTGCCATCCTAAGCAGAGCTACACCATTCTACACCTGTGGATTTAAAGCTGTAACTCTGCTTAGGATGGTGCATACTGAATAAATATAGTAAGTATATACGTAACTATATAAACTGGATTGTGAAATGTTCTGTAGGTTGAAACTTGTAACACTTTAGAGTTCTGGGATCTACATTGTTTATAAGAATTTGTGGTTCCAATTCAGTATTGATGGTATTCGCAGAACTAGGTCCTGATGGTATGCAGCCAGGCACTTTTGCAAAGAGTTGATTACCCCAGATGTCCCACATGCAAGCAATAATAGCAATTATTTAGCATTTCTATACACTTCTGAGTGCATCATTGATCCCAACAAACCCAATATGGGTAACTTGGAGTTATTCTATGTTGCAGTATTAGGGACCGAGACAGAGAGATCAGCCTGACTGAGGCCAATGGATGAGTTTGTGGATGTGAAAGGGTGATTTTCTTACATCTTACTCAGAACCACTAGTTCAAATAAAACAGCTGTCGTCTGTTGTGCCTTTAGTGTGTGTGCCAGAGGGTATGCATGTTCAGCTGAAGCTTTTCTCATTTGTGTTGTATAGCTACGTCCCATAACTGAAGAGAACCTACTTTTAGATGGTGGTCTGGGGGGGAAGTATAGAGCACAAATACAGCTGCATGTAACAGCATATCCATTGAAGACTTGCCATGTTTTGCACATCAACCATAACTTTGCAGGCTACAGTTATTAAATAGTCACTGAAAATCTGAGTTTGGGAGGCTAGTTTTTAAATGGTGTCTCTCTCAGAATGTAAGGAATTTCACCCCAAAGTGTGTTGCTGTGTACCTCATGAATTATTTCAGCCCCTCATACTGCCCCTGAGAACATACATTCTTTTCCTTTCATGCAGTATTCCTCTGGGAAACTTGTGAAGCTGATCAGACAATGAAAACAGGTGAAATGGATTTAAAGAAACAGGTGTGAGCATATTTAGCCACTTTCCACAAAAGCCTTTTGAAATAAGCTTTTCATATAGATGGCAACGTGCAAGTGAGACATCTGCACTCAAGGCTAGCCTTGCTTCCTTTTCTATGGGTAGAAATTTTTCACATCACCTGTTACCAGATTCTTTTCACTGGACCTGCTAGAGATTGAACCTGGGACCTGCATGCAAAGCAGACGCTCTAACAAGCAGATGCTCTGCCACTGAGACATGGCTGTACTTTGGAATGGATCCAGCAAAACAGGTTGTCAGCCCATAGTATCAAAAAAGCACTAATTTAACTTTTGCTTCAGCAGCTTGGTAAAAATGTCTAGTCCATTTAACAGATGTTTAATGGGACGTTATTTGTGTGTAAAGTGCTGTCAAGTCGCAGTTGATTTATGGCAACTCTGTAGGGTAGGGTTTTTAAGGCGAGAGACTCAACAGAAGTGGTTTGCCATTGCCTTCCTTCGTGTAGGGACCTGGACTTCCTTGGTGGTCTCCCATCCAAAGACTAACCAAGGACAAGCTTCGAAGATCTGACCAGATCAGGCTAGCCTGAGCCATCCAGGTCTGGGGTAGGGATGTTATTTAGCAGATGCTTTTCATGGCATGGAAACAAGATAACTTCAGCTGCTCATTGTATTAAAAAGATGGGACCTTTCCCCCAGGCCTGTTTACCCTTGGTATAGCTGATACGTTGCATACGGACAGGCTGAGGCTGAGTGCCAGGGGGGAGAAAGGGGAAAGAAAACCTTGTGCTTTTGTCCTTTTGAAAAAGATTCCTGGCTGCCCAGAACTTGGCCTGGTGCGAGGGCTGTGCTTGTTCACTGCTCTCATGCTGTCTTAATGTTTGTAGCCTTGTAGTCCTCTAGTCTTACTATTATTAAAGTATCACCCTCCTCTTCTATGGAAAATACTTCACAAAACTTTTCCCATGCTAATGAAAGCTGCATTTGATAAATTGTTTTGGCTGATAGCGTGCTAAAGATTAATTCTCCCCCCCCCTTTAATACCACGATGTCACAGCATTCATTGGTTTGCAAAGCACATGACTTCCTTCAAGCAGGGTGGGATGTTTGGGGTGGTGGTGTTTTCTTTGCCTCAGGAAAATGGATCTGATCTTTCTTAGAATGGAGACCTGGCCACACAAACACGCTACTGTGCTTAACAGAAGCAGAATCTAGATTATGGACTTTAAATGAAGACACTGGTGTGTGGTATCTACTATGGTCACCTCTCTCATGTGGCTTTGGCTTTCTAAAAGCATTAGTATCCTATTACTGCCTGTTTCAGAAATGCTAATATCCACGAAAGCAGAGAGAAAATATTCTTCATATTAGAATCTGGGTTCATCCCACGATGCTGCTGATGGGTATTCATACAGCTCATGTGTACTGTAGTAATCTCCAGACTAAGAGAGAGTGAGCTTTAAAGTCAGATGTCTGTATGTCTTTTAAAAACCATACCCAAATAAATACATGATGATGATGTGCCAGCCAATGCAACCTTTACGTTCAGAGGCAGCATATGAGATGTTACGGATCTTTCACAAGGCAGGGCCATCTGGCTGCTGGAAATAGAATACTGGGGCAGGAGACCTGATCCAGCCAAGCCATTCTTATCCCTGGTGGACACACTTGAGGGTGGCCAGCGCTGTCCTTCCTTGCTGGACGGCAACAGTACCCTGATCCCCTTTTGAGCTTGTAACTGAACCAGGCGTTATGCAAGAATACCCAAGTTGTGCAGAAGCCCAGTCTCCATGATTCTTCCTCCTTTGAAGCTTAGTCCGATACAGACAGGTCCAATATGAGAAATCTTCAGAGGAAATGAGGGCTAGTCCCAACATTAACAGTAGCAACTCCTAAGAAGAGGTACCTTTGGAAATCAGAAAGTGTAATTACAATTCAAGGAAAACTCTAACACAATATAAGTTGATTTGCTTCTGATGAAGTTATGATACGAAACCAAGCAAAAGCCGGCTGCTTTTAAAGATACTATGATACTTTGACTGCTATTATGATTGTTCCACAGTTCCTTGGCTATCAGCAGTAACACATTGTACTAGCTGTTTGTATATCATTGAGATATTGTATAGTATTGGCTTTTATGCCCTGTATGTAATTTTGTATACTTTGAGATATTATTTAAGTATAAAAGTGATTGTATTTGCTTACATATCTAAGAGCTTGAGTGGGTTCACCACATTGTTTCCCCCCCAGTTTTGCTGTTTCCTTTACGTCCTTATACTGGGAGGTCTGTCTTTTTGTTTTGGAAGGCAATTTTATTTGCACTCTTAGGACCTAAACTGGAAGGCACATATTATTTCCAGTATATACAACTACTTCTGACACAAGGCCAGATATTTTTGTGGCCCCAAACAGAAACCTTTTGGTGTGTCATTCAATTCCATATTGGACCATTCCAATTTTGATCCTATTTTATTTATTGTTAATTGCCTTACATGTGTTACAGGGACTCTGTTGCTTGGTGTATTTTGTACTAGACCTTTGAAGAAGGCTCTTGTGAGCTGAAATACATCAGGTCATACACTGTCCTTTTGTGTATTTATTAACTTTGAACATTTTATGAGGCTTTACTTGGACCCCTACAAGGTTTTTATATGTCTTTGTAGTAAACACTCTTTTATATACTTACGTTTTTAATTTTTGGCCCTCAATAAGATTTCTAAACTTCCTTTGGAGGTTTAGCCTAAAAGCCCTAGACCAGGGGTGTCGAACTCATTTGTTATGAGAGCCGGATCTGACATAAATGAGTCCTTGTTGGGCCGGGCCATGTGTGCCATAAAATGTAATGCCATGTAGCTGAGATATAAACTTCATTAAGGACACAAACACAAAGGGTTTTCTTTTACTTAATATAAAAACATGCTTAAAACATTAGCACTCTTGCAATATTTTGCTTATCTAACAGCGTTTGATAACTGACACCTCTTGCTCTGACTTATTGCATCAAAATGTGCTGTTGCAATCTTGAGTATGCTGTTCAGGTGTGTATCTGTAAGCTGCAACCCTACAATGATGCAGCAGCAGCAGAACTGGAAGAAGCAGCAGGAGACAGCCAGTTCCACTGCGGGCCTGATAGAAGCTCTCTGGGGGCCTGCTCTGGCCCCCGGGCTGCATGTTTAACACCCCTGCCCTAGACAGCCTGAGGGAGTGTTGGACAGGAAAAGGGGAGACCTGGCATGACACTTGCAGGGTGGTCTTGAGCCAGTCACACTTTTAGCCTGACCTACCTCTTTGAGTTGTTGGGAAAGTAAAAGGGAAGATGGGTGTATACCATAAGGTGTTTGGAGAAAAGGTTAGTTTTAAAACAAAAATAGATCAAAGTCTGCCGTGATTAACTGTGGACAGTTTTTTCACTGGTCCCTTAAGTAATCCTTTAGTCGAGTAGCTGGACTGATCCGTTTGTTCATCAGCTAACTGTGGCAACCCTGGTAAGTGGCTGCTTGAGGAGGAGGAGGGATGAAGTAGTCAATACACAAGCTGTCTAAGGCCAAATCGAAGGGAATGCGGAGGGCCATTGTCACAGTGTTATTGTATGAGAGGAGGACCATGGTTAACTGTGTGCTGTTTATGTTTTGTGCTGTCCACAGTTGGAGACAGGATGCTGTGTTATTACCATTTTTTTTCCTGCGCCTGTTAACTTCATTTATATACCCTGCCTTTCTTCCCAGTGGAGACCCAGAGTGGCTCACTAAACGTTCAACAATGAGGAAAGAAATCGCCTTCTCAAACTGCCCAGAGTGCACAACTAGAGAAAACCCATCAGCAGCTACTGCGAAGAGCAAGTAGCTTATTTAATTGAGTCAAGGAATAGATCCTCTTCTACTAGTTCCAAACCTCTCAGTGGGTGTCCGCTGAGCAATGCGGAGACACCCAATATGTTTCCCCCAAATGTCGCATCTGATATCCGGGCATGTCCCACCCAAGTTCCACTGTCTCTTCACCCAGCACGGAAACATGAGACATTGTGTTCCCTTTCTGATACTTAAAATCGGAGATGAAACGCGGCCAGAAAAAAATCCGCTCTTTAATGTATGTCAAGCGAGCAATATTTGCTGCACCAGCATGCAGGATGGATTATCTGTAAAGTAAACCATCTTTGAAAAATCAAGCAAAACTCGCACATCTGTTTCTAATGACAGTTACAAATTTAGATCTAACTGCATGAATCACAGCCTTAAATATATCTGGTGGGGCCAACTTTTTTGTTACATTCATCCCGTTGTAATGAGCATGAATGGGGAAACTCGACAGGAGAAATGGGGTGTGCCAGGGAGCAGCTAAGAGGAACCGCTACTTTGCGGTTAACAGCCCCACCCACGACTATTTTGTTACTTCATCTTCTGCTGGAAGAGCTATTCCTCCTGCTTTGACTCTGGTCCCCACAGCTGGCCCCAGCTGCTTGGAGACTGATTTTGCACTTGGGTGGGGTGATGGATCAGCAGACTTCCAGCAGCATCATCATGCCGAAGCGTGTGAGCATCCAAGGCCAGCAGCAGGAAGCATCTAGCATAACGGGTGGAGACCAAGGATGGATTCTGCCAAAATCAGAAACAGATTGGCGGGGCTGCTGCTGCTGTCATTTCTCCATTGGGGCTTTCTTCTCTACCCTGTTGGCCCTTTCATCAAAAGATAATTTAATAAAGCAGCAGGGTTCTTTTTTCTTCATTCAGAAGGCATTAAAGGGGGGGCTGAAAGCTTTTTGTCTGGGCTGCCAACTACCTGGAGGCAGGGGTCATTTAGTAGAAAAAGAGGTGCAGGAGCTCGTTAGCATAACTCGTTAGCATAACTTATTTGCATATGCCACACACCCTGACATACCGGAAGTGTGTCAGAAGGCAACACCCACTGCTCGGGCGCCATTGGACTGTTTTGGATTGCTAGCTATTGGGGGGGGGGAATGTGCAGATCTGTCCTCACAGAGGAGGGAGAGCTTGTACCTGAATAAAACTTGGTCTTAAAGTGCCACTGGACTGTTTTGGACCAGGGAGTGGGGACTCTGCAACTTACCTGGCTGCTTCTTGCTCTGACTGAGGGCTGCTGGGAGCAGGGGATGGGGCTTGTTGCATGTGCCCGCCCCCTGGGCTCTTTACTGCCGGAGCTCCGCTCCTGTGCGCTCCTGCAGGAAATGACCCTTGCCTGGAGGGGAAACGTGCCCTGTCCCTTTAACAGGCTTAACAGGAAGTGATTTACCAGGTGATGTTATTTTCCTCCATGCCATGAAAAGCTACATTTGCCTGTTTCCACACAATAAATGTCTATTATTTACTTAAAACATCTTTAATGTTGCCTTTCTGTGCAAATAGAATTCCCAACCTCCTCCTGGCCTGTCCCTTTAATAGAGTAAGGGATTTAAGTATGCATCGGGGTGGGGGTGGGGGTGGTGGACAAAAGATGGGGAACAACCGCAAGTAGGGGAATTCACAGATGCCTCCTGATCTGCAAGTAGAGGGGGGGGGGTCTCTCTAGGTTGCAACGTGACAGGAAGTCCACTCTCTGCCACAATTAGGGTTTCCGGCACTGGAAAAATCCTGGGAAATTTAGGGTGGGGGTGTCTGGGGAGGGTGGAGATGAAGAGGATGTGACGTCACCTCAGGCAATGCTCTAAGTTGCTCCCCTTAGTCTCTATGGCGTATGGAAATTCCTATACTGTCCCTGCATGGAGGCCATTTCCCCCCCTTTTTTCTCAGTTCCTCTGGGGTGGGAAATTGGGACTGGGGATGGGTCAGTGGGAGGCCTGTCTTCACTATGCAGGCTGGTTCCCAAATGAAGCCTTGGTCTTCCCTGTCTATCACCCAGACGCCTCAGCTTTGCTACATGAGTCCCACTTCCCCAAGCATGTGAGCTGTGCCAGGGGTACTGCTTTGCCTGGAAATCCTAGGAAATCTGACTGGAAGCACGTGGCCCTCAGGAATATGGTTGCCATCTCCAAGTTGGGAAATACCTGGAGATTTTGGGGGTGGAGACTGGGGAGAGGAGGGTTTGAGGAGGGCACGGACCTCAGCAGGATACAGTGCCACAGTCCACCCCCCAAAGCAGCCATTTCCTCCAGGCAAACTGATCTCCGTCACCTGAAAAGGTAATCCAAGGAGATCTCCAGCCACCACCTGGAGGTTAACAAAAACAACAAACCGGAGATAACCAGTAAGGAATGGCAATAAGAACAGGACTCTGTAAAAAACGATTTACTGGAAATCTTTAAAAAGGCAGCATTTATACAACAGGAATATTTTACAGTCTCAAAATATCGAATCCAAAATCACGGCACAAATATCCATACCAAATAAGGCTGAATTGATTTGAATGTGTGAGCTGTATGCTGTTCTCTGAATATGGTTTAAGCCCGGATCTGGAAGCAAGGGATCATAAGGTTCCACTTTTTGAAGAAGCTTGTGGGTGGAACGCAGTAAGCCGCAGCTAGCCTTCGCATGAAAGGGAACTACTGGGACCTTTGACTGGAAGCGTTCTTCTCTTGTTCCTCAAGCGTTTCCCGGGTGAACACTGAAGACTGATGTCACAGCTGTTTATTCATTCCGCCTTATTTTGTATGGATATTTCATGCACAGCTTTGTTCTTATTACCTCCTGGAGGTTGGCTACCCTACTCAGGAAGCACTTGATGGGCACTTGAACACAGCCATTTATTTATTTATTTCTTCAACTTGCTACCCCGCTCTAACCCCCGAAGGGGTCTCTGAGCGGCTACAGTTATTCATTATCCTTAACCTATGGCCACAATTCTTAGGGGTGGGGACATCCCTACCGGCACCCAGTGGAGGGGGGGGGTCTTTTTCTCGTGTCGGCTCCGTCGCCTTCAGCTTCGGCTTCTGGCTCCTTTTTTTCTGGCGATCTTTCAGCGGTGGATTGGTTGGCCCTTCTGCCGCGCAGCATGCTCGGCGCGGCCATGGCTCTGTCCTCGCGGCTCCGCCCCGCCTGCGCCGCCACGCTCGTGCGTCGTCCCGGCTCCGCCTTCTCCACCGCTGTCTGGTTTCGCCACCGATGTATCCGGACACCATTTTCACCGCTCGCTGCATTCGCCGTCTGCCGTCTGCCGTCCGCTGAGCTCCGACCCTCCAACGACCCTTACAATGGGGACGGGTGCCCCCTACCATCTAAGGTAAGTTCCCATTTATCTACTTGCGCTTATTTTGATATTAATGGCACTTTTGAACCGCTGGGTTAGTGGGAGCTGGGACTAGGGCCAGGTGCTCAATCTGACCGCGGCGGGTATCGACTGTTCATAGATGTTATTAGTAGCAGGCGTTTAACTGCCTGCGCCACCGCACCGTTTAAGGCCTATTGAAGAGATATCAGCAGCCTTTAAGAGACATCCCTGTTTCTTTTTGTTACAGGATGGTGGGGAAATATGAGGTCGCAGCCAATTTATGACAATCCGGCAGGGTTTTTGGCACAAGAGACTTCCGAGGTGGTCTGCCATTGCCTGATTCTGGGTAGCAACCAAGGACTTCCTTGGCGGTTTCCCATCCAGTTACCAACCATGTCTGACCCTGCTTAGTTTCCAAGATCTGATTAAACTGGGCTAGCCTGGGCCATCCAGGTCGGGGGGGGGGGGCTTTTGTGACACAGCAGGCCAACCCACTGGCCTCCGAATCTATGCCTGGAACTATGTGTTCTTTACGAATGAAATCTTGCAGCTTGACCACAAGGTGGCTCCAAACTGCCAAACAACTCTCCCCTTCCAGTTGAACCAGGAAAACAGAGATCTCCTCCCCCCCCCCCCCCACTGCATGTTTATTTCCCCCCTATTCAAGGAGACATTAAAGTCGAGCTCTGCCACCCAGCTCTAAACACAGACAAGCTGTGGAACGCAGCCAGAGAGGAAGAAGCCGGGAAAGGGTCGGGCAGGTTGCCAGCCACACTCTTCAAAAGTTTGGTCACATGGTAGCGCAGTTCAAATATTGTGGATAACTAAAGACAAATGGTTCCCGTCGCCAGCGTGACAGGCCTCTGTCTGTCTTGGGCGGAAGCTGCTCCATCGGCAAGGGGGCCACCTAGGCATCGAGATAGCCTTCGACGTTTCACAGATTGGGGGGGGGGGAGTTTTGGACTTGTGTTCTTGCAGTGTTGTGTGCTCTCACATCGGTGACCTGCCTCCGTTCCTTTACTCCGCTTTCTTGCTTTGCAATAACTTGTCCTGCACTAAGTTCTGGGTGTGTTAATAAAACAGTTTCCTTAAAAAAAAAAAAATCAAAATCTCCCAATGGCTCAGGCTAATAGAATAGCTGTAACTCAAATATATTCTGCAAACATTTGCTTTCTGGGTAGGTTCTCCTGGGAGTGGCGGGCAAATAGCAACGTGCTGGCACTCTGTGTCCAGGCTAGGGCTGCCAACCTCCAGGTAGGGCCTGGAGATCTGGAATTAAGACTGACCTCCAGACTACAGAGATCAGTTCCCCTGGAGAAAATGGCAGCTTAAGTGAGTGGATTCTGTGCCATGAAACAGTGCTGAAGTCCCTCTCCTCCCCAAACCACATTCTCCCAGGCTCCACCCCCAAAATCTCCAGGTATTTTCCAACCAAGAGTTGGAAGCCCAGGACTTCAGGGGTATGCATAGAGTTGCCAATTTGGGATTGGGAAGTGTAGCCGTGTGGTCCTGGAGGAAAAATTTAGGTCACTAGGCAGGTAGGTAAAGGCCAGGACCTCAAAGGTCGCATTCTCAGAAGTGCTGCCGGTTCCAAGCACAGGGCCATCTAGAAGGCACAGGTCAGGGGTCTCAATGCATGGGTAAGAAAGTGGTGCCAGGAGGAAATGTTTAGATTTGTTAAGCACTGGGGAACTTTCTGGGTCAAGCGGAACCTGTACAAAAGATACTGGCTTCACTTGAATGGAAAGGGAATCCAGGCTGCTGGCGATTAATATCAAAAAGGTGGCAGAGCAGCTTTTAAACTAATCCTGGGGGGAAAGCTGACAGGATCTGGGAGGCCTCCAGTTTGGGACAAGTCAGTCCAAAGGGATGATTGCATAAACACTCGGTAATATTGATAGGAATGTAACATAACTTGGGAGTGAGAGCACAATGGCAACTGAGGACCCTGTGTGGTGACCAAAGGGCCGAGGGAGGTGAGGGTTACAGGAGAGTGAAACATATTATAGGTGTCTATATGCCAACGCCAAAGTCTCCGAGTCAAGATGGGGGAGCTAGAGTGGTGTTCAATGACATTTTAGATATAGTAGATATCTCAGAAACATGGTGGCATGGGGGAAATCTATGGGATACTGTCATTCCTGGGTATAAGCTCTATAGGCAGGACAGGGAGGGATGAGGGGTGTTGTTGTTGTGTTGTACATCAAAGAGGGCATAGAATGAAATAAGTTAGAAAAAATCAGGGGAATTAACTCCCCAACAGAAGTTATATGGGTGGAAATACTGGGCCCTATGGGTTACTTAAAAGTGGGGGTACACTATCACCCATCTGATCAAACCCTTGAGGCTGATTTTGAGACTGAGAAGGAAGAAGAAGAAGAGGTTGGATTTATACCCCGCCCTTCACTCGGAGTCTCAGAGCGGCTTAGAAACTCCTTTCCCTCCCCCTCCCCACAACAGACACCCTGTGAGGTAGGTGGGACTGAGAGAGCTCTTGACAGAAACTGCTCTTTTTCAAGAGCTGATGTGCCAGAACTATGGCTTGCCTAAGGTCATCCAGCCAGGTGCAAGTGGAGGAGTGGGGAATTAAACCCAGTTCTTCCAGATTAGAGTCCGCACACTTAACCACTACACCAAACTGACCAAACTGAAATAAGGGAAGTGACTAAAGCAGATAATGTTATTCTACTGGGAGACTTCAACTACCGTCATGCTGACTGGGTAAATGTGTGCTCGAGCCATGCTGTAGAAAGGAGATTCCTAGACATAATAAATGGCTGTGCACTGGAACAGTTGGTCACAGAGCCAACCAGAGAAGTAGTGATCTCGGACTTGGTTCCGAGCAGGTCTCAAGACCTGGTGAGAGATGTAGAGGTTGTTATATCAGTTGGGAACAGTGATCACAATGCTATTACGTTCAGCATTCAGATCAGTGGAATGTTACCCCTGAAGTCCAGCACTGTAACATTTGATTTCAAAAGAGGGAATTTTACAAAAATGAGAAGAATGGTAAAAATGAAGCTGAAGGGAAAATACGAGAGAGTCAAATCTCTAGAGTATGCTTGGAAGTTACTTAAAGCCACACTAATTGAAGCCCAAATAGAAAGCATTCCACAGGTTGGGAAAGGCACTATCAAGCCTAAAAGAAGTCCTGCGTGGTTAACAACACAAGTCAAGGAAGCTATAAAAAGTAAAGAGGCTTCTTTTAAAAAGTGGAAGATTTGCCCCCAATGAATTGAACAGGAGGGACCACAGGCTCTGGCAAAAGAAATGTAACTCAATCATTAGGCAGGCAAAAAAGAGATTTTGAGCAGCAGGTTGCTGACAGCCTCAAGACAAACGATAAACATTTTTGAAAATATATCCAGAGCAGGAAACCAGCCAGAGAAGGAGTGAGGTCCTTGGATGACAAAGGGAAAAAAAGGATTGCTAAAGGAAGATGAGAAGATGGCAGAGAAGCTCAATGACTTTCTTGCTTCTGTGTTCACTTTGAAAAGTGGGGGGCACATACCCATGCCACAGCCCCACAGGATCAGTATTGGGGCTGAACCTACTTAATTTATTCATCGGCGATCTGGAACTAGAGGTGAGTAGTGTAGTGGCCAAGACTGCAGATAACACAAAATTATTCATGATGGTGCAAACCAAGGCTGACTGTGAAGAGCTTCAAGAGGGCTTCCACAAACTGGGTGGCAATGTGGTAAATGAAGTTCAGTGTTGGTAAGTGTAAGGTGATGCACATTGGGACAAAAAATCTCAACTTCAGGTATAGGCTAATGGGGTCTGAACTTGCTGAGACTGAGAGAGAAAAAGATCTTGGGGTCATAGTGGATAGCTCAACGAAAGTGTCAACCCAGCATGCTGCAGCGGTGAAAAAGGCAAATTCTTCATTAGGGATTATTAGGAAAGGGACTGAGAATAAAACGGCCGATATTGTAATGCCCCTGTATAGATCTATGGTGCGGCCTCATTTGGAATACTTTGTACAATTCTAGACACCATATCTCAAAAAGGACATTGCAGAGCTGGAAAAAGCACAGAGGAGGGTGACCAGGATTATTAGGGGCTTAGAGCCCCTTCCCTATGAGGAAAGGCTGAAGAGTTTGGGACTTTTCAGTTTAGAAAAGACAACTAAGGGGGGAACACGATAGAGGTTTATAAAATTATGCATGGGGTGGAGAGAGTTGACAAAGAGAAATTTCTCTCCCAAAATACTAGAACTAGAGGGCATCCAATGAAGCCGATGGGCAGTAGGTTCAGGACGGACAAAAGAAAACACTGCTTTACACAGAGAGTGATTAAAAAGTGGAATTTGCTGCCAGAGGATGTAGTGATGGCCACAGGAATAAACAGCTTTAAAAGGGGATTAGATAGATTTATTGAGGATATAAGTCTGTCAGTGGCTACTAGCCTCGGTGACTGAGGGGAGCCTCCACATTCAGAGGCACTAAGCCCAGATCCAGGAGGCACCATCAGGGGAAGGCCATCTAGAAGAACTGACTGGCCACTGTGTGAGACAGGATGCAGGACTAGATGGACCACTGGTTTGATCCAGCAGGGCTCTTCTTATGTTCTTATGAAATACCTGGGGATTTGGGGGTGGAGCCTGGGGAGGGGCCTCAGCATGGCATAATGCTACAGAGTCCACCCTCCAAAGCAGCATTTTCTCCAGGGGAATTGATGTCCATAATATGGAGATCAGTTGTAATGCTAGATCTTCAAGCCCCACCTGGAGGTGGGCAGCCATGCATGCATATCCACACATGAGCATGAAAGCCAAGAGTCAGCCAGCTGTCCAAAAATTTCAAGTTAACAGAGAGCCAAAGTGATGTAGTGGTTGGACTAGGATCTGAGTTCAAATCCACTCAGAATCAGGACCCATATGCCCAGGAATTAAGGAGAACCTGCGCCTGACATCTGACTTTTACGCAGACCACAGGTGGGAATCCTGGACCTCACCAGTGTACTCCATAATGTGCAGGATTGCTGTGTGCCTGATAAACATGCTAGCCAACCAGAACAGTTAGCCTAAGTTGATCCTGTACAACCTTGATGGGTGTTTCTGAGCACGGCATTTCCCCCAGTCATAGTGCTGGCTGGCTGCCTTAGGGAGAGAGTCTGCCTGAACAAATGTAAGGTAGTGCAGAAGCAGAAGTGTTTTTACAAAAAAAAAAAGGAGTGTGCAAATGAAAGAATATAAAGTTTGCACCTTCCCCCACCTCTCACTGTGATCTGCTGCTTGAAGTGTTTAATTTCATCCAAATGAGCCTATTACCTCCTCAGTGGACACTAGCAAGAAAGTTGTGAACCCAGGGCCAGAGGAATTAATTAATTATCATATGGCAGTATGTGTGGTATAGCCAGGAGATCCTAAGATTGTCTGACAGCTAGAAGTTCTAGCTCTTTTAGCATTATGCACCACTAGGTGGAGTGCTAGAATTGGTTTTTAAGGCAAGAGACATTTCGGAGCTAGTTTGCCATTGCCTGCCTCTGTGTCATGCCCCTGATATTCCTTGGCGATCGCCCATCCAAATGCTAGCCAGGGCCGACCCTGCTTAGCTTCTGAGATCTGACGT
The DNA here is from genome assembly GCF_001447785.1 of Gekko japonicus. Taxonomy (NCBI): domain Eukaryota; kingdom Metazoa; phylum Chordata; class Lepidosauria; order Squamata; family Gekkonidae; genus Gekko; species Gekko japonicus. Next base: position 352,086 of record NW_015162500.1, read on the forward strand.
ACTGAAATGAATGAGCGTAGGGCAGGCTGAGTCACACACAATTGCGAGCCACTGTGGTGTGGTGGTTAGAATCTTGCACTATGACCTAGGAGAACCAGGTTCAGATTCTCACTTTGCCATGGAAGCTGTCTGGACCAGACACGCTCAGCCTAGCCTACCCCACAGGGTTGCTGGGAAGATAAAATAGCAGAGGGGGGAATGGTGTTGTAAGCCACTTTGAGTCTCCATTAGGGAGAACAGCAATTCGTAAGTATCTAAACATACTCATTTTGCATCCTCCACCATTTCTGTATATATCTAGAAAAGCCACCATTCCTGAAAAAACCTGCTTCCATCAGGTTCCTGGAAACAGGAAAGCACAGAAGAACAATGTGACACTATGTTGCCTGCTTGGCAGAGGCCTTTTTTTGGTGCCAGTTTGGTGTAATGATTAGGAACGTGGGCTCTAATCTGGGAGAACTGGTTCTGAGTTCCCACTCCTCCACATGCAGCTGCTGGTGTGATCTTGGGTCAGTCACAGTTCTCTCAGAGCTGTTCTCTCAAGGGCAGTTCTCAAAAAAGCTCTCTCAGCCCCACCTATCATCTCACAGGGTGTCTGTTGTGGGGAGGGGAAGGGAAAGGAGATTATAAGCCACTCTGAGACTCCTTCGGGTAGTGAAGGGCGGGGTATACATCCAATCTCCTCCTCCTCCTCCTTCCCTGTCTGCAGTTGGGCAGGGATGATCCCTTGGGTTGTGGGCTGTACTTCATGAGAATGGCATCCCATTGGGTGGGTGGGGGGATTCTCGATACATATGTGATTTCTCATAGAATTCAATGTAAATGTCACCCAAGTAGAATAAAGACCCAAACGTGACAAAACTTACAATAAGGAACCTAAACTAGACTGTGGATTATCAATGTAAATGTCACCCAAGTAGAATAAGCGTGACAAAACGTACAATAAGGAACCTAAACTACACTGTGGATGAGCAAAACGAGCCATCTCTAAATAACATCACTCTTTACATCCAACCTTCTAAGTTGTCCTTAAGGACAGCCCCACACAGAGAACTTGATGTATGTACGTGCTGTCAAGTCACAACTGAGTTATGGTGATCCCAGCAAGGGGCTTGCAAGGCAAGCGAGAAGCAGAGGTGGTTTGCCATTGCCTCCCTCTGCAAGGTCTTCCTTGGTGTTCTCCCATCCAAGGACCAACCCTGCTTAGTTTCTGAGACCTGATGAGATCAGGCCAAACCATACCATTCCACATCCCTGTAATGTATCGGGGCTCAAAGATGGCCGCGGCCACGTGGGCCCGGCCATGCGATCTAGCAGACCCAGACCTTCAATCCTACAGACAATAGACACTACGGATCCTAGGGCGCACCTACGGGTTCACCCGGATCCAAGAGTAGTCTTATCAGGACTGGGACTGTAAACAGGACCTATCACGGGTGGTAGGTGTGTGTTGGGTGTGGTGTTTGACACGCATTTAAGCCGGGCTTGGAATGGTTTTGCTATTCCAGTTCCAGATGTAATCCAATAAACCTTGAGCTGTTTCACTATGCTGAGCCTCCGCTTCTGGTACTTTTCAATCCCGTAGAGCACACTGCAGGAGTCCCAGGTTTACAGAAGCATGGGTCGATGCAGCTAAGTCTGGAAAGTCCAGGTAGGAAGACAATTTATGTACAAGAAGATGCTCATAACGACAGCACCAGCCTCAAGCCATTCACAGCACGTTCTGGATGCTTGGATTGAGAAATCTACATCTGTCTTCTGCATACTAACAACAACCAACCTCATATCTAGGGACGATATCATTCAGAGGCCTGACACAAATACTGGAGAGCACAGGTAAGAGAACTGACCTCTGAGGGACTCTACAGGAGACGTCCTGCGCTGCGGTTTCTGCTCCTCCAAAACTCTCTGTTCTGTATGACAGAAAAGAACAAACCTTCCAGAGAGCTTTCCATCACATTCTCACCACCTTTTTGAGATGCTTTAACAATATATCATCATCTGCCGTGTTAAAATGTATTTGCTTTATTTAGGCCCTGCCGTTCTACCCAATGGGGACCCAAAGTAGCTTACATTGTTTCTCTCTCCTCCATTTTATCCTTACAACAACCCCATTAGGTATGTTAAGCTGAGAATGTGTGACTGGCCCAATGTCATCCAGCAAGCTTCTATAGCTGGGCGGCAATGCTCCCTCTAAGCTGTGGAGTCTTGTGAGTAAAAATTCTACTTTGCGAGCTACTGGCATTAAAGTTGTAAGGGAGCTATTCAGCTACTGCATCAATTAGTTTGCTCTAGAGCCCTCCTTCCTGAGCTAAGACAAAAATGTTTGAACCGGAGGCTAAAAAACTGTGAGCTAGCTCACACCAACTCAGGTTAGAGGGAACACTGCTGGGCGGGGTTCAGACCTGGGTCTCCCCAGATCTTAGTCCAACCTTTTAACCGCTTTACCACAAAAGGCACTGAAGAATCTCAAAGTCCCAGCAGGAAAGCATTTCCCTTATCTGTCTGCAAGCAATTTCTTTTTTTAAACAAAGTTACTAAAGTTGTTTCCACCACAAATTCAGGCCTCTAACCTGACTGAGACAGGTCAAAGGCAGGTAGGTACGGAAAAAATCTCTAGAATTCATTATTCCAAATGGCCACTAGATGCTGCCCTTGTTTCAAGTTTTGGATTTGTATAGCACAAGGAGGCAAATTGTTTTGTCCAGTGGCTGACACACCTATACAGTGATAGGAGGATAATGTTACAGAAGCAACTTGGAATGGGTAGGTGTGCCCCTCAGTGGCCATAGCTTCAGACTGCATCCCCTCCATTTTGAGAGGCACTAAACCTCTGAATCCCAGAGCCAGGAGGCAGCATCAGGGAAAGGCCTTGGCCTCTATGCCCTGTTGTCCTTCCAGAGGAACTCTTTAGCCACTGTGTGAGACAGGATGCTGGACCAGATGGACCGCTGGTCTGATCCAGCAGGGCTCTTCTTATGTTCTCATACCCAAGGAGGACAGGTGAGATAGAAAGCTAATTTTAAAATAATTTTTTGCAACTGTTGGCATGGCAAGCACCAAATAAGCAGCGGGGCCTGGAGGAGAACAATAGGTCAGGTACTGTTGAAAAGTAATGGGGGTCAGTGTTCCCTCTAAGCTGAGTTAGTGTGAGCTAGCTCACAGTTTCTTAGCCTCCAGCTCACACATTTTTGTCTTAGCTCAGAAAGGAGAGCTCCAGAGCAGACTAATTTATGCAGTAGTCAAATGGCTCGCTCACAACTTTAATGCCAGCAGCTCAGAAAGAAGAATTTTTGCTCACAGGGCTCCACAGCTTAGAGGGAACATTGGAGAAGACCCTGATGCTGGGAAAGATTGAAGGTCAAAGAAGACGGGGACGGCAAAGGATGAGATGGTTAGACAGTGTCATCGATGCAACGAACATGAAATTGAGCCAACTTCAGAGGATGGTGGAAGACCAGAAGGCCTGGCGTGATCTGGTCCATGACATTGATGGGGGTGGGATGTAAAAATCCAAACAATTAACATGGTTGGGAACTACCACTCCCATAGTCCTTTGCAAAACTGTGACATGCAAAAACCCTGATGAATTACCCATATTGGTGCCTAGCAGCCAGAGAAAATCATTAACTGAGGAAAGCGAAAATTATGACTTTTAAATCATTGCAGATTTGGTTGTAGAACAAAGACAGTATGCCCTTGCAGTTGTGCCATTGCGCTGTGAGAGGCCATGCACCTGTGCAAAAAGTCAGTCATGCTTGTGTGCATGTATGCCGTTCTTGGCAAGAAGCCTCCCAGCATGTTCTCACAAGCATTTTGGTGAGATCTCAACAATGATGGCGACAAGACAATGTGACAAGTGGTGATCAGAA
>NW_015162500.1:357858-364074 GCF_001447785.1 Gekko japonicus
GCCACACCCAACAGCATACACTCATTAGCATATTAGACCACACCCATGACAGCATAGCTCATTAGCATATTAGGCCACACTCCCATGTTACCAGAAGTGTGGTCATCCAGCCACACCCAACTTTTGGTTCTTATTCTGTTTACTTTGTTTGTTGTCAAAACCCAGAGTTTTTTTTGTAGCAGGAACTCCTTTGCATGTTAGGCCACACACCCCTAATGTAGCCAATCCTAATTAATTTCTGCTGTTGGGTGTGGCCTATTATGCTAATGAGTTCCTGCTGGGCGTGGCCAGCTCGGGAGCCAGCCAGAACTCCATTCCTGTGCGTTCCTGCCCAAAAATAGCCCTGCCCTGCGGTAGGGTTGCCAGGTCCCCCCTTGCCACCAGCGGGGGATGGATGGGAGGGGCTTCCACTGCCAGGCTGGGAAACTCCTGGAGATTTGGGGATGGAGCCTGGGGAGGGCAGACCAGAGAGACCACCCTCAAAAGGATCCATTTTTCTCCAGCAGCACTGATCTCTAGTCTGCAGATGAGCTGTAACACCACGGGATCCCCAGGTCCTACCTGGAGGCTGGCATCCCTACCCTGAGGACTTTTCTACCAGTGTAGGGGAGAAAGGGGGAGTTATTGGAGAAGGAGATGCTACAGAAACCAGCAAGGCATATTTGTCAGAAACTACACTGGGATGAGTGCATGCACCGTTGTTTCGTACCATGTTCAGCTTTCTGGTAAGAGAAACTCTTGTCTGCATCTGCACAGTAGTAGATTGTTTGATGCCACAGCTTCAGCCTTATGCCCTGCTGCAATATCAAAGACGGACCGTGTCCTCCTAGGACGTCACAACGCATAGCCAGTGTGGTGTAATGGTAGGGTGCTGGACGATGAGACCTGGGTTTCCCTTCCTCCCACTATGTAGCTTGCTGGGTAACCATGGACCAGCCATTTTAGAAGTAGCTGTAGTTCTTTCAGAATTGCTGCAAGGCCCCGATCCTCTTTCAGCACTTGAGAAGGCGCAGGGGGGAGTAAGAGCTCTTGAGGCCATTGTGCCACATGTCCAATCCAGATTAGGGCCTCACGGCATTTTTTAAAAACTACAACCGCTTCTAAAATAGCATTGGCGGCCACAGGATAGACCTGCAGCTGCCGTCATGTTGAGTTTGGCTCTGAGAGAAACTGGCTGGCTCACAGTCACCCCGTGAGCTTTGTGGCTGAGTAGCGATTTGAACTTGGGTCTCTTCAGACCCAACTCAACGCAACATAGGAAGTTGCCTTATAGTGAGTCTGGCATTGGTCTATCATGGTCACTATTGTCTCTTCTGATTGGCAGCAGCTCTCCAGCTTCTTAAGCTGAGGTTTTTCACCTCACCTACTACCCACTTTTCAAAGAAGGTGCCAGAGGCTGAACCTGGGCTGGGACCTTCTGCATGCAAATCAGATGTCCTGCCTTCGAATCACAGCTCCTTCTTAGCTTCATTCAGCCATCAGACCACTGGTCTGTCAAGATCGGTACTGTCTATTCTGACTGACAACACCTCTCCAGGGTGTTAACTGGAGGTCTTTCACACCACCTGCTACATGATTCTTTTAGCTGAAGATTCCAGGGATTGAACCTGGGACCTCCTGCATGCCAAGCAGATGCTCTACCACTGAGCCACAACCCTTCCTCACAGTATGACACACTGGCTCTACACACGGCTCTTTTTGTAGCAGGAACTCCTTTGCATATTAGGTGACACACCTCTAATGTAGCCAATCCTCCAAGAGCTTACAGTAGCCCTTGTAAGAAGAGCTCTGTAAGCTCTTGGAGGATTGGCTACATTAGGGGCATGTCGCCTAATATACAAAGGAGTTCCTGCTACAAAAAGAGTCGGCATGCATGACTTACCTCAAATAAGCCCTATGAAAAAAAAACCAAAACAAAGCCAAATAGGACCTTTGTCAAGGTTAGGTGGAAATTCTGAAATCCGTATGGAATATTCAATGCGAACTGTGCAACCATAGCAAGACTGTGCTAAAAATTCTGGGTCTGAACTGCAAATTTATTCAGTGTTTCCCTAGAGACATATATTCCCATGCCTCCCCTTTGAAATTTTGGCAGGGGGTTCATTTCATTTTTTGGAAACAACATGGCTACGTCACCCTAACCCCTCATCACCTTTTCTGCCATATCCTTGGGGAGATCAATGAAGATGCCACATAAGCAACAAACAACGGGATCTCAGTGCCATGGTAACAGACTGGGTTGTGAAACTGCTGGGTCAGCAGGATGAAAAAGGAAAAAAAAGCCCTGGTCAAAGAGGTCTGTCTCGGAGAAAGAGGCAGTGTTTGGGAGTCGGCAGGGCAAGGAAAGTTCGTTCTAGCCAGAGAACTACAGGGATGTTCAAAGGATGCTGTGTCATCTGTGCCGGTGGGTTTGGGTGTGGAGCAAAACGTGGTCTTTTTCCTGCCAATTTCCTAAATTAAGGAGGGGTGGGCAGGGACCAGCAGGAAATGCGTTGAAAGACAAGGACAAACTTATAAGAAAAAGAGGTTCACAACACTGTATAAGCTTTGAGCTCTCTTTTCTAAAAAATATTTTTCTTTGTTAACAGGAAAAGGCAAAAGGAAACAACAATACAAAAGAGACAATCATTACAAAATTTTGAAAAATAAAAAGGAGAAAAAACATCCGTCACCTTATTTGTTCCATCTATATCTATATATGTAAAAGAAAGTCCGTTCACCGTAAAATCAATTCCCAGGACAAATCCCTGGACCTAGAAACATGAAATTCTGGGAGAGCATTCCTAACATGATGTAGATGCTCACTAAGGAGGGATTTTTAGAAATTCAACCTCTAAGGGGTCAAAAGAGGCCAAAAGAGGCCAGGCTGCTGCCTCCTTGCACCCCCCACTCTCTGACTGGTCAGCTGCAAAGCTCAGTGTTCTGAGGTTAAAAAAAACAGTTACAGGAGACTTTAGAGAGCTAATGACAGTTGAGGAAATCAGGAATGGCCAACCACCTGTGAGGTGCAGCAATGCTGCTGGCCCAGCCTCCCCATGGCTTCAAACACGCTCCCCTGCCTCCTACACCTATCCGGTGGCTGTCTGTCAGGTGCAGCAGCAGGTGCAGGGTGCTTAAAGCCATTAGGGAGCCTGCCCTAGCAGTAACGCCTTAGCCATCCTGTTGGCCCAGCCTCCATGGCTTGCAATACCCCACCCCTTCCCCCTCCCCCACTGGACAGCTGCCTGTCAGGTGTAGGAGAGGGGGTGAGATGCTTACAGCCATCAGGGAGGCTTGCTCAGCAGGATTACCTTAGCACTGCTGCTGGCCCAGCCTCCCTGATGCCTTTAAACACACTCCCCCAACACCAGACAGGCCGACATCTGCCAGGTGCAGGAGTGGGGCACTTTAATTCATCAGGGAGGCTGCCTGAGCAGAAACAACTTAGCAATGCTGCTGGGCCAGCCTCCCCAATACTCCTACCTATCCCTTCTCCACCTGACAGGCAGTTGTTTGTCAGGTGCAGGAGCAGGGGCACAGCACTGAAAGCCATTAGGGAGGCTGCCCAAGCAGCATCACCTTAACAATCCTGCTGGCCCAGCCTCACCAATGTCTTCAGACATGCTACCCCTCCTACACCTCATCTCTCCTGGCTTCCCAGCCCAGAACCGTCTCCTCAAATTGGGGGCTCCAGTGATGCTGCTGAAGAATGTCAACTCATCCAAACTCTGCAGTGGCACCAGACTGCAAGTGAAGCCCTGCACGGGAACATCATTGAAGCCACACTGCTCACCAGCAGTGCTCGGAGAGAGTTGGTGTTCATACCACTCATACCATCAGAAAACCCCTTCAAGCTCAAGAGGCTGCAGTTCCCCCTCAAGGTCTGCTTTGCTGTAACTATCAACAAGTCCCAAGGCCAGACACTGAAGGTGGCAGGAATTGACTTAACAGACAACTGCTTCTCACATGGACAGTTCTATGTAGCCTGCTCCAGAGTGAACTCACCAAGCAGCCTGGTGATCCTAGCACCTGAGAGCAGAACCACCAGTGTGGTCTACAGAGAGGTCCTTCGGTAGAGGGGGGGAAATAGTACCTATGTCTCACTTCAGTTTTTACACTACAGTCTTCTCCATTAGAATTCCTACAACAAATGTGAACTTCCAGTTTCAGCGCAGCGAGATTGGGGCAAGCGCGAAGCTCGGTTTCAGCAGCCACCCGAATTGTGCGGTTTGGGGGTTCTGGGCTACCCAGACCCCTAGGGTGGCCCAGGAAAGGGGTCCCTGAAGCAAGGGGAGTGACGAAGAACCAGACCCAGGCGGCAGCTTGAATCTGGAGTTTTTGTCTGTGTTGTAAGAATGCACCTGTAGCACTTGTCAGTCTAAACTAACCCTGTATAGTGTTACCTGCACCTCTAGATTCGTAATGGTCTGGTGTGTGCCCCTTACCAAGGCGGGTAGAATGTTAAAGGAAAGTTAGCAGAAATGCAACACAAGGTTATTTAAACAATAAAATAGTTTATTAGCTAAAGACATGCAAGCAATACAAAACAGAATACTTACTTCAAGGGCTGAAGAACTCAACTAGACTGCAAAAAAGTTCAGAAAGATGAAGAAGAGTGGGGGGAACAGTTACCCAGTCATCCCTCCCCCCTCAATTTGGAAGTGGCTCTCAATCCAAAGGAAATAATATTAAAAGGACTATAATCATTAGAAGATTTTGACTGTGCTGTCCTAAATATATTTAACTGATTGCAAACTGAAGAGTATTTGGTGGATTCTCAGGTTTAGTCTAAACAAACACAGACGGTCTAGCTATTTGACTGTTACTCTGTGGAAACAGTGGCTACTCTCCAAGAGATAATGGAAACATTTAAAGAAATTTCGAATACAACTATGCGACCAATACCGAGTATTAGTTGCTGTAGATTTTCTGGGATACGATACAGATTTTCCGGGATTACAATACAGAGTAATTTGTGTCTTTTAGCAGACTACGTCCAGGAGCTTTCCTGCAAATTTGATCAAGTAGAAAGTTTGTTGGAACAATCCCTAAACGAACCAAAAGATCTGAGTGAAGAGCCAACATTGGATGAGGTGGAAATAACAAAGATCAAACTGTCTAATGCGAAAATTGAGAATTTAGCTAAAATTCCTGCTTGAAGCAAAAGAACCACAAGATATTAAGATGGAGGACCAGAAAAGAATTCCAAGCATGTCTAACACACTCTTTTTGGATATAGTAAGCAAACAAGGAGAGGGTTGTACTCCCATAATGGAACATTACAGGAGCAACCCTCAACCTCCAAAGAAAAAATGTTGGGAATTCAAGAAGAAGGGGGGGGGGGCTGTTTGAGGTAGACTGCTACAGCAAATTAAACATAATTCAAAATGGAATTTAGTGAGACTGAGTTATATAAAACCTAAGAGAAACTGAAATTTAAAATTAAATGTTAAGGGAAATACATACAACAAGGTAGTTATTATTTAGTATTTTGGAAGCTTAAAACCTTGTAATGTGATTTTAAGATAATTCAGTATTGCTGTAACAGCATAAAGGATGGCTAATTATATCTGAGAAGACAAAATTTGAGTGAAAATATTAAAATTAAATGTCAAAGGAATATTAGTCATAAGGCATTTGTATGTGTTATTGTAGAAAATTGTAATGTGTAGGAAATTAGATATGTTTGTTTTTTAGGGAGATATATTTTAAAATATTACCTTTAGAATGTTTTTAGTATCAAATGGCTATTTATAAGCGATAGGACAATAGGGATCCATAATTGTATTAGTAAGGAGTAATTTTGCAATAAATGTTTAAGAGATTACAAGAGCTTGAATATGAGAATCCATAGCTATGAAATTACTATAATTTAATTGTGATTAACTAAATTAGTTAATGCTCTATCAAAACTAACAAGATAATAAGATATCATAACTTTCTTTAGGAAGTGGGAAACGTTTATTTGATATAAAGGCAACAACTTAGCTCTATGCAGATATTAAGAAATGTCTTGGTTTAAGTAATTAGATATAATATAAAGAATTATTTGAAGATATAAGTAGAACTAATATTGAGGAATTTCAGAAAGGTGATATATTCCAGTTCAGGAATGGTTCCCAAATGATTTCTGGTCTGACATTTCAGACAGAACCGTTTTAGAACCGGTTCCCTATCAGAATATATTTGTACTTTCACACACAAACGCTTCTGTCCCGTTCAGGAAACGATGCTGAA
>NW_015162500.1:364171-370053 GCF_001447785.1 Gekko japonicus
AAAAAGCCGGAGATCGCCCATGCGGGCAAAAAACGGTAGGGAAAAGTGGGGAAAAGCAGTGCAGTCTGAAATGGCAAATCACTTCAAATCCAGCTGTTTACTGGTAGGGGAAAGCCATGTGTGAAATGGCAGCCCTATACCGGTTTACTCCATGACGGATCAAAAACGGCTTCAATCCGTCTTAAAAAGGGTAATGTGAAATTCCTCCTTGTATTAGTACATGTAGAAATAAATGTATGCATCGTTTTTTTTACTCTTGTACCCCCTTCCCTTCTACCCTTTGTACCCCATTTCCTTCTATCTTTTTATAATACTTAATAAAAAAATTAAAAATTAAAAAAAAGAATTCCTACAACAAATGTTACAAACTTCACATCATCAGCATTATAACTGGATTTACGGAACTTAAATACCAAAGCGAAGCTCAGGTATCAGGCTAGTGGTATTATAAACAAAGCTCATCTTTCTTAAATGTAAAGTAAAGGGAAAGGTTTCCCTTGCTTGAAAGCCAGTCGAATCTGACTCTAGGGATGCAGTGCTCATCTCCGTTTCCAAGCCGAAGAGCCAGCACTGTCCGAAGACTTCTCCATGGCCATGCAGCCAGCATGACTAAACACAGAGGCGCACGGAACGCTAAAACTCTTTCCACCAAAGCAGTACTTATTTATCTACTTGCAATTTCTTGCTTTTGTACTGCTAGGTTGGCAGAGATGGGAGCTCACTCCGTCACACAGCACTAGGGTCTTGAACTGCCGAGCTACAGACCTTTTGGTCTGCAGCTCAGCATCTTAACCACTGAGCAACCACAGCTCCTCACCAACTCTTAAATCTTCTTGGTTTATGTTTCTAGTTTGATATGTCATTTTTGATGTTAAGAGCAATTTTCTTTATTCTTATAATCCAATCATTATTAGTGGGGGCTGTGGAGGATTTCCAGCAAAATGTTTTCTTGCAGCATGTAGACTTCCCAACCTCCAAGTGGGGCCTAGAGCTCTGCAGGAATTACTTTAGATTTTTAGAGGGTGGGGTTTGTGGAGGGAAGGGACCTCAGCATGGTACAATGCCATAGAGTGTGCCCTCCAAAACAGACATTTTCTCCAGGGGAGCTGATCTCTGTGGCCTGGAGATCAGTTAGCAAGAGATCTCCAGGCCCCACCTGGAGGTTGGCAACCTTATTATAAGCATTACACCAGTTTGGTGTAGTAATTAGAACCATGGACTCTAATCTGGGAGAACCCCGTTTGATTCCCCACTCCTCCACATGCAGCTGCTGGTGTGACCTTGGTCAGTTACAAGTTCTTTCAGACCTGTTCTCTCTCAAGCAGTTCTCGAAAGGGCTCTCTCAGCCCCACCCACCTCACAGGGTGTCTGTTGTGGGGAGGGGAAGGGAAAGGAGATTGTAAGTCACTCTGAGACTCCTTCGGGTAGTGAAGGCACATGGCTGTAGCATATCAACAAAGCCGACATGGCTACAGCCATTGGCTGCCCACTCCAAACCTGCTTTCTTTTCTCCCCCTCATCTCCCATTTGGGGACTAAGCACCCTGTGGACATTTGCTGCTGCTGCCCCAGAAACTGGGGATCTGCAGATGGAAGAGGGAACTGGTGGAAATCCCCTTGCCCCTTCCATCAGCAGGCAATTTATTCTGGATCCCACCTTCTGCTATAGCACAAATGGCTTCCCTTCCTTTCCTCCTAATCACCAAAGCGGCATAACCAGGCCATCCACAGACAATATAAGGGTCTCTGCATACGGGAGGGTTTTCCAAGAGTACATAAAATATAACTCTGTATGTTAAATACTGGGTTCTAGACACACTGCAATGATCAGCTCTGGTTTATTAAGTGATTTCAGCAAACTACAAGCGAGCAGCCCTGCTCATAAGCATGCAAAGCACCACACCCAACACACACCCACTCCCACTGATAGGCTATTAACATTACACTGCTTATGTATTGGTTAGTTCCTGGATCCAGGCAAGCTATTGTTCTAGAGAAGCAAGTTCAGCCTATTCTAGGTACAGCTAGAGGAAAGGCTTAGACTCAATACATAACACTGTAAATAAACTAAAAGCAAAAAAAAAAGCGAAGATTAAATATTTCCTGGATTCACGGAATGTTGACTGTACCTGAAAACCTGTTAAAGGAGGAAACTCAGCCTGTTCAAGCCCCCAAACCTTAGAGATCTTGGAGGAGTGGGGTAGGATTTCCAAACTGCAGAAGCGCAGTTTGGTCACAATATCGTCCATGTTCAAAGTTAGGTGCCATTTTAAGAACCTTATGATCCATTTGATTCCCTTTGAGTTCTATCTTTGCATTGTTCTGGACTTGAAAATGCCACAGGAGCCAGGCTTTTGGACGTAAATGTTTGCCTACTCTGCAGATTCATGAAACTTCTTGTTCTGCGGGATTTTTGTGTGATGTTTGAGACCAGTTAATTCTGAACAGACTGCGTATTTTGTATTTCTCTACCTCCCCTACTGGCTCTAGTCTTTTGCATGTGAATTACATCACCAATGGTTTATTTTACTGGCGGTGTGCTCTCACAACAGATTTTTCTATGGCCTATGAGAGAAACAAACAATTGCATTTAATTTTATGTTTCAATCAACCCCCCCGGTCTTAATTTAGACGCATGGTTGGAAGACGTCTGCAGTTTCGTGTATCTGGACGTTTGGATGGAATTCAGTTGCTTGTGCAAAATTTTCCAAATGATTTGGAATCCTGAATATCTCTTTTTTTTAAAAAAAGCAGCAGCAACATATAAACAAAAATAATACATGGCTAGGTGGCACTTTGGTGCCAACCTCCAGGTGGGACCTGGAGATCCCCTGGATTTACAACTGATCTCCAAACTACAGAGATCACTTCCCCTAGAGAACATGGATGCTTTGGAAGGTGGATATGGCATTGTACCCTGCTGAGGTCCCCCCCCAGTCTCCACCCCTCAACTCTCCAGGTATATCCCAACCTGCAGTTGGCAACCTTATGAACCACACATCTAGTCCTCATGTTTGCAGATAGGATGTTTGGAAAAAATAGCAGGCATTATTTGCAAAAGGATCCCTTTTCCTTGCACGTTCCCTTCCATTTTGTTTCATTACTATGAACCACGCTAAACCCCAGGTTTCTCAGTCCTTCACCAGTCCCAGACTAAAGGGTGGCGGGGGGAGTAGCATTACTCATCCGGGAGGCTTTCTCCTTTAGGTCACTCCCTGAGGCAAAGATTGCCGGCCCTGAATGTGTTGGCCTGGTGTGGGAGGCCGAGGAGAGTCTGGCCATTTGGCTGGTGTACCATCTGCCTAATGCAAATGCCCTGCCAGACCTATTGGAGGCTGTATCTAGCTGGGCGTAGGAATATCCACGTTTTTAGTCCTGGGAGACTTCAGTGTCCATGCAGATGATGCGGCCTCCTCTCAGGCCATGGACCTAGTGTCATCCATGGAGGCACTGGGACTCTCCCAGTTTGTTTCGACCCCCACACATCAAGCAGGCCACACGCTGGATCTTATCTTTGTGTCAGGGATTATGGTGGACTGGATTACTGCTGATGCAGTTCCATGGTCGGACCACCTTGCCTTGAAGGCGTGGCTGGGTATCCCTAATCCTCCCTGTTTAGGCGGCGAGCGAATTTATGCTTGCCCGCAGAGTCAAATGGACCTTAATAGGTTCCAGGAAGCTCTATGGGATCTGATTTCCTCTGGCAGCCCGTTGGATGTGCTGGTGGAAGATTGGCACTCCCGTCTTTCCGAAGCCATCAATGAGGTTGCTCTCTGGCGCCCTCGTGCTGTAACAATCTTGAGTATGCTGTTCAGGAATGTGTCTACAACCTGCAAACCTACTTTTGATTTATTGACATTCATTGCAGAAATCTCATGCTCAGTGATCTGAGTCTAGGACACAGGGGAAAACATGAACTGGCTGGGCATTATGAGGTTTTGTACATAAATTGCTTCATGTGCTGGTCAAGAACATGAGAAGGCATCCTGGCACAAACTGAGGGCTATGTTTGTCTACAAAACTTCTTCCCCAGAGAAATAACTACAACTTCCTACAAAGGGAATATGCTGGGTGAACTTGGTCTGGACACACACTCTCAGCCAAATCCACCTCACTGGCTTGTTGTTATTCCTCCTCTAAAATAGTTCACCTTGCTTTTTTACTGAGAAAGACTGGATCATGAGGGCATGAATACAGTGAAAAGGGGAAGGGAACTCAGTTGCACCCAGGAGAGCCCTGGCACAAGGAGCCCAACAAAACACACACACACAGCATAAAGAGCCCAAGAAAATGCACACACACTGTAGCAAGGCACACAAAGGCTCATTCCTTGAATAAACTTTGTTGGCCTTAAAGATGCTCTTTGCATTTCTCCCGTGCGATTGAGGCAGCCTAGCGAAGCAAGCTCTTCCTTGTTCCCTCCCTTCAGGGAGGAGCCTCAACCAGTGGCAGGAAAGAAAGGCATCCCTTTGTCTCCTGTAGGACTGAGGTAGCCTGGCCAGTTCCCTCCCTCCCCCTGGGAGGAGAAGGGGGAGGAACCTCAGCCAGTTCTTTACCACACTCTCTATAACACAGGAGACGTTTGCTTATCTATCTCTCCTGGTAGAGATTCTGGTAGAGCAAGCTGCGGGCAGCTGCAGCAGAACTGGAAAAGGAAGCAGGAAACAGCCAGGGTCTTGCAGGCCGGATTTCAGCCCTCCGAGGGCTTGATCTGGCCCTCAGGCCACATGTTTGACACCCCTGGGCTAGGGGGTCAGACTAGGACCTGCGAAACCCAGGTCTGAATCCTCCCTTCTGCTATGGAAGCCTGCTGGGTGACCTTGACAGAAAGCTGATTCATGGCAAGCCCTGCCAGGAGGTATCCCAGGCAAGAGACAAGCAGAGGTCACCTGCTTGTCTCTGGTCTGGAATGCCTCCTGGCTGGGCTTGCCATGAGTCGGTCACCTTCTTCTGCATGGCAACCCCAGTCTTCCTTGGTGGTCTCCCATCCAAGTGCTGAACATGGCCAATCCTGTTTAGCTCCCAGGTTCCAACAAGCTCAGTTTAAGCTGGCCTATAAAGGCTGCTACTGGGAACAAACAGAGGTGTAGAAATGGAGTAAATAAGTAATTAATTGCGGCCCTCTTCCTCTCCCCTTCGCCGCCAAACTCAGCTCTCTTCTTCTCTCCTCCTTGCCAATTGCGGCAACTCTCAAGGAAGCAGAGTGCAACCTTCTTACACTCTTTTTAGCCCCAGTAGAGCTGACCCATCTCAAAGGTGAAAGAAAGAAAGAAATTGCTGCCCTATGATATGAGCCCCTGGGCCAACTGGAAGGGATGCCTGGAGGTGAAAACATGAAGGTCCCTGCCACATGGCAGAAAAAAACACGAGCAAAGTGCGGCTATTCAGAGCTGCACCAAAAGAAAACATGCGGCAGCGGGATCACATTGATCCCCTGAGCCGCCACGCCGTTGCTCCCCGGCATCTGATCGCCACGGAGCGGGAGGCCGCCGGCTGCGCATGCGTGCACATGCGCAGTTCGGCTGGGAGCCTCAATTGCTCCAGAAGACGGACGCTTGGGCGATCCGACGGCCGCGTTTGCTGTGGCGTCTCTGGTAAGTCCTGCTCGGGAGGTGGGTTTTTTTAACAGCGGATTTTCGGTTGGAAGGGCCGGATCGGGGATGGGTGCGCACCGCTTCCCAGATGTTGTGGTGAGATCGGCCCGTTTGCTGTGCCCCCAATCCGTCCCTCTCCTGGCCCAAAACCTTTCCTGTGACCGGGGCCAAAGCTGCCTTACATGGAATCAGAGTCAGAATCGATCAAAGTATTGTCTACTCAGACCGGCAGCAGCGACTCTCCAGGGTCTCAGGCTGAGGTCTTTCCCATCACCTCCTACCTGATCCT
>NW_015162500.1:371127-397769 GCF_001447785.1 Gekko japonicus
TTTAGGTCACTCCCTGAGGCAAAGATTGCCGGCCCTGAATGTGTTGGCCTGGTGTGGGAGGCCGAGGAGAGTCTGGCCATTTGGCTGGTGTACCATCTGCCTAATGCAAATGCCCTGCCAGACCTATTGGAGGCTGTATCTAGCTGGGCGTAGGAATATCCACGTTTTTAGTCCTGGGAGACTTCAGTGTCCATGCAGATGATGCGGCCTCCTCTCAGGCCATGGACCTAGTGTCATCCATGGAGGCACTGGGACTCTCCCAGTTTGTTTCGACCCCCACACATCAAGCAGGCCACACGCTGGATCTTATCTTTGTTTCAGGGATTATGGTGGACTGGATTACTGCTGATGCAGTTCCATGGTCGGACCACCTTGCCTTGAAGGCGTGGCTGGGTATCCCTAATCCTCCCTGTTTAGGCGGCGAGCGAATTTATGCTTGCCCACAGAGTCAAATGGACCTTAATAGGTTCCAGGAAGCTCTGTGGGATCTGATTTCCTCTGGCAGCCCGTTGGATGTGCTGGTGGAAGATTGGCACTCCCGTCTTTCCGAAGCCATCAATGAGGTTGCTCTCTGGCGCCCTCGTGCTGTAACAATCTTGAGTATGCTGTTCAGGAATGTGTCTACAACCTGCAAACCTACTTTTGATTTATTGACATTCATTGCAGAAATCTCATGCTCAGTGATCTGAGTCTAGGACACAGGGGAAAACATGAACTGGCTGGGCATTATGAGGTTTTGTACATAAATTGCTTCATGTGCTGGTCAAGAACATGAGAAGGCATCCTGGCACAAACTGAGGGCTATGTTTGTCTACAAAACTTCTTCCCCAGAGAAATAACTACAACTTCCTACAAAGGGAATATGCTGGGTGAACTTGGTCTGGACACACACTCTCAGCCAAATCCACCTCACTGGCTTGTTGTTATTCCTCCTCTAAAATAGTTCATCTTGCTTTCTTACTAAGAAAGACTGCATCATGAGGGCATGAATACAGTGAAAAGGGGAAGGGAACTCAGTTGCACCCAGGAGAGCCCTGGCACAAGGAGCCCAACAAAACACACACACACAGCATAAAGAGCCCAAGAAAATGCACACACACTGTAGCAAGGCACACAAAAGCTCATTCCTTGAACAAAACTTTGTTGGCCTTAAAGATGCTCTTTGCATTTCTCCCGTGCAATTGAGGCAGCCTAGCGAAGCAAGCTCTTCCTTGTTCCCTCCCTTCAGGGAGGAGCCTCAACCAGTGGCAGGAAAGAAAGGCATCCCTTTGTCTCCTGTAGGACTGAGGTAGCCTGGCCAGTTCCCTCCCTCCCCCTGGGAGGAGGAGGGGGAGGAACCTCAGCCAGTTCTTTACCACACTCTCTATAACACAGGAGACGTTTGCTTATCTATCTCTCCTGTGTGACTGAGAGATTCTGGTAGAGCAAGCTGCGGGCAGCTGCAGCAGAACTGGAAAAGGAAGCAGGAAACAGCCAGGGTCTTGCAGGCCGGATTTCAGCCCTCCGAGGGCTTGATCTGGCCCTCGGGCCACATGTTTGACACCCCTGGGCTAGAGGGTCAGACTAGGATCTGGGAAACCCAGGTCTGAATCCTCCCTTCTGCTATGGAAGCCTGCTGGGCGACCTTGACAGAAAGCTGATACCCAGAATTAAACTTTGTTGGTCTTAAAGGTACCACCGGTCTCAAACTTTGTTCCTAACCTACCTCACAGTCTTCCTGTAATGATAAAATGTGGAAGAGGAGACTAATGTTAGCTCTTTTGGGTTCCTTCCCACTGGAGAAGAAGAATGCATTGTCCAGTTGCAACCGACTCATGGCAAGCCCAGCCAGGAGGTATCCCAGGCAAGAGACAAGCAGAGGTCACTTGCTTGTCTCTGGCCTGGAACGCCTCCTGGCTGGGCTTGCCATGAGTCGGTCACCTTCTTCTGCATGACAACCCCAGTCTTCCTTGGTGGTCTCCCATCCAAGTGCTGAACATGGCCAATCCTGTTTAGCTCCCAGGTTCCAACAAGCTCAGGTTAAGCTGGCCTATAAAGGCTGCTACTGGGAACAAACAGAGGTGCAGAAATGAAGTAAATAAGTAATTAATTGCAGCCCTCTTCCTCTCCCCTTCGCCGCCAAACTTAAGCTCTCCTCTCCTCCCTGCCAATTGTGGCAACTCTCAAGGAAGCAGAGTGCAACCTTCTTACACTCTTTTTAGCTCCAGTAGAGCTGACCCATCTCAAAGGTGAAAGAAAGAAAGAAAGAAATTGCTGCCCTATGATATGAGCCCCTGGGTTCACCTTCTTACACTCTTTTTAGCTCCAGTAGAGCTGACCCATCTCAAAGGTGAAAGAAAGAAAGAAATTGTTGCCCTATGATATGAGCCCCAGGGCCAACTGGAAGGGATGCCTGGAGGTGAACACATGAAGCTGCCTTACATGGAATCAGAGTCAGAATCCATCAAAGTATTGTCTACTCAGACCGGCAGTAGCGACTCTCCGGGGTCTCAGGCTGAGGTCTTTCCCATCACCTCCTACCTGATCCTTTTAACTGGAGATGCTGCTGGGGATTGAACCTGGGACCTTCTGCATGCCAAGCAAATGCTCTGCTAGTGAGCCACAGTAGTTCTCTTGTGCTCTGCTTCATTGAATGCATCCAGCCACTTCTCCCATTGGGGACTGGGAGCTCGACCTGGCATCTCTGTGTGGAAGGGGGCCCCTCTGCCAGGCTGTGGGGTCTTAGCAGTTGCCCAGTCATGCTGACCCCGGGTGCCAGCCCTTGTGACTGTTAGAGAGGAATGAAGTCCCTTCTCCAGACACTGATTGTCTATTTCCCATACAGAAAGTAGATTGTTAGGCTGATATATGGGATCAGCGGTCGTGTTGGCCTTTGATGTATGTGTGGTATTGATTAGTGCTTATACTGTAATGGCTTCCGGCTATCACAACAAAGTCCCATTCTGTTCTAGCCAAATAGCAGGGTTATTTAATTTTATTTGGAGCTGACAGGGATAGCCGCCTTCTCGGCTTAATCTGAGCCAACTGTCAAGCTCCATCACCCACCACTGTTGCCTCTGATGAATGTCCTGTGTTCCTTTACTGGGTCAGATTTCCCCCTGAACTTGCAGGTTGGTTGGAGAGAAGAGTGCTGCTTGAACATGCGCAGAGTGCTTTCCTCCATATTCAGGGGAAAGTGCAGGGCTTTCTGGATGAAGGACCGCATGCCTTCTTGGTAAGCTCTTACACTACAGCTGTTCTCCCCCCCCCAAAAAAACATCTTGAGCCCTGAAACTGGCATCTTTCTGATCCCAGTGACTTGCCAGGAAACGCTTGTCATTTGGGGCGTGAGGATTTTGAGACGGATAAATGGACTGGGAGACTCAGAGGTCAGCGTGCCAGAGCAGTGCCATGGCATAGAATGCCCCCAACTGGCGTGACTCCAAAACAAAATAGCGATCAGAGGGTCACGGGGAATCAGCTAGTCCCTCATTAACCCTTACAGGCCCTTTCTGCAAACTATAACTTCTGGAGCAATCGGGTGAGCCATTAGAGACGAGGTTGTCAGCACAGAGAGTTGTTCCCCTCTCGTTCTTGTGACCCTGATGTGCGTTTGGAACAGAGGCTTTTCCTGCTGGAGACAAATGGCAGAGAGGAAGTCCGTCACGTCTGTGTCCTGCCTGCCTGGGAGTCCAGAAGCTCATTACAGGCAACCCAAGAGGTCAAATGCAATCAACAAAGATTGCCCGGTATTGTGAAGGTGCCCTCCTAACCACCAGCAAATGAGTCCAACCCGATAGTGCTCATGAAAAGTACTGGGTTCACCGCATGGAGTGAAGCGAGGCAAAAAAAGTCAGTGCCTGCACTGAAACGTAAGCAAATGAGTCCCCACCCGATAGTGCTCAGTTTGTTGCATTCTGTTCCGATCACTCAGAACGAAAGAACTGCTTTAGTACGTGAAGCCAGAGGCAGCCCAGCCCAGCATCCTGGATGCTTGGGGGGTGGGGGGTGGGTGCTCACCAGCAGGTCATGAAGGGGGTGAAGTTCTTCTTGACCACAGCAGTCCGGTGTTCAGAGGCAAGGTGCATCCAACAGCCATTGACGCCATGTCCTAGCAGCGCTCTTCAGACAGCCTGAACATGGAAGCTACCTGAGTAGCAACCTGGAGATTCACTGTTCCTTCAGATCTAGAGGGACAAGAGGTAGTGTGGTCGAGCTGTTAAAAGGTTTGGACTAGTATCTGGGAGACCCAGGTTCAAATCTCCACTTGTCCCACAGAAGCTCTCCTGGGTGACCTTGGGCCAGCCACACTCTCTCAGCCTAGCCTACCTCACAAGGTTGTTGTGAGGATAAAATGGAGGCGATGTGAAGGAAGGAAGCTGTTTTGGATCCCCACTGGGGAGAAAGCAGGGGTATAAATGAAATAACTATTTATTTATTCATTTGTGTGGTTTTTTACCCTGCCTTTCTGCCCTCCTAGGGCCACCAAAGCGGCTAATAAAACATACGCATGGAAATCTCATCTGAAAAGCCATTAAAAACAACAGAGATTCATCATTATAACAATTTAAACACTAGAGCTTTAACAAGTACAAAAGATAAGAACAGTGGTTACTTACCAAGGAGGATGCAGTGCAGTTGGTGCCACTCCCATCTAAAGAAGAAGAGTGGGTTATATACCCCACTTTTCTCTACCTTAAGGAGTCTAAGAGCGGCTTACAATCCCCTTTCCCTTCTCCTCCCCACAACAGGCACCTTGTGAGGTAGGTGGAGCTGAGAGAGCTCTGAGAGAACTCAGACTGGCCCAAGGTCACCCAACTGGCTTCATGCAGAGGAGTGGGGAATCAAACCTGGCTCTCCAGATTAGAGTGCATCACTCTTAACCACCACTACCCCACACTGGCTCTCGTTCCATTCTTCCATTCATGCCCCTCAACTGATGTGTAGCACATCTGTAGTCCAGTAATTGTGGGGAGGAGATGGATGAAAAATCTAGAGGAAGAAATGGGTGGGGAAAGATGTGGCTGCTGCACCTCCGGCTTAATCAGCAGTTTGTTTTAAAACGTCGCACGAATTTCCAGGTTGAGAGCAGGGGATCCTAGACTTCTTAGCCCCTGAACCCAGTAATTCTAATATGCTGAATATGCCTATTAAATTTATTAGAGGGTTCTGTCAACCCAAGTCAGCTGTCCACAGAGGAACCTGCTGCGACTCTGTGTGAGTTACTGCTCTGGCCTCTGCCTCCTTCCAGTCAGCCTCTGCTGAGGGATTGGAAATCAGCTGTGTTGGAGTCACTCACAAGAGGCACTATGTACCACCTCCTCTTTGAGGCAAGGTTGCCTGTTGTATATCTGCATACATCTCTGCTCCTACACAATTTCTGCTGTGGTTGCTTTGCCTCCTCTTGGCACTGGGTATAGTTAGAGCCTTTGATCGCTCTTGTGCCTCTGTGTGAGTTACTGATCTTGGCCCACTCCCTTCCAGTCGAAAGGAACATCCAGAACAGTGAGTCGTGCAGAAACAGAGGGGATGGATTCCTCAGAAGAGTATTCCTCTTCCTCCACACCCAGTGTGCTTCCAATTTTAGTTCAGGATAAAGGGTACTATTAGATGCATTGCCCTAAGCTGTCCTTCCCTCCTGCTCCTGCATGCCCAGCCCCATCCAGTTTTAAAACAAACAAAACAGCCTCCCCCAAGCCATATTTCTTGACACACACACATGCACACATAAATATATATACTTTCTAATAAGGTAATTTGAAATCCCGTCATACCCTACAGAGATGCCACACAGATCTGACGGTGTTGGAAGGCAGATGCTTTGGGGGGGGGGGGTGTCTCCCTGCATTCATGGTGCCAGGCATTGGCTCTTTCTTAGCATAAGGAAAAGGCCACAGGGTCAAGACCAGCTGCTGCACAGATGGTGCTCAGATCAGTAGCTTCCTGGCCATGGGCTGGTTGATTACTGCGGCCAGAGGTGACCAGCACTAAGCAGCCTGTTGGCCTGATTCATATTCCAGGGAAGACCAAGGCTAGGGAGGTCCGGTACATAGGGGAAGGGCTGTGACTAGAGCCTCTGCTTTGCATGCAGAAGGTCCCAGGTTCAATCCCCAGCATCTCCAGCTAAAGAAGGATCAGGGAGTAGGTGATATGAAAGACCTTTCCCTGAGACTCTGGAGAGCCTCTGCCAGTCTAAATAGACAATACTTTGATGGACCGCTGGTCTGATTCACTATGTGTGTTTTCAAATGTGCTTTATGTGAGTTCATGTGTGTGTGTTCAAATGTGCCACCCTGTCTGGTCTTCAGTAGAGCCAGCAGATTTTGTCTGAGACTCTGGAGAAACTGCTGCCAGTCAGAGCAGACAAGACAGACCTTAATTGTGTTTGGATTTTTAGTAGGGTAGCAGAGTGCTGTTCAGTGGCTTAAAATGCAGCAGAGCCATCTGGTCCGTGTGTGGGCCAGCAAGGAACGAAGTTACGTGGAGCCTCTTTGTCTTTTCAAATTAATAAGAGTTCTTTATTATAGGAACTCCATTCTAGATAGGATAGTGAAGAGATAGGTTCTCTCATCTGTTCTAACTAGCTAGATGGATGGAGATGCAGGAGAGCATCCTGCTCTCATGGTGAATCATGACATTCTGTATGGAGGGAGAGTGTGACCAGAAAGGAGGGAAGGAGGGAGTTTCCCCTAACAGTAGCAATCTACACATCAAAGGGATAGTATCAGCGACTAGTAAAAGCAAGGGTGATCAGTGTCCTGCCTGTCTAGCTCTCTGACTCTCCTGTAGTTTTCCTCTGGAATCTGAGGCAAAGAGACAGTGCAAAGTCCTTTACTTCCAACAAATCAAACAATGGTCTGACCTGGGTTTTTTTAAGGCCCTAGGCTCAGTGCAGGAGTACCTGTCTTGCAGGCAGAAGATCCCAGATTCAATCCCTGGCATCTCCAATTAAGAGGATCAGGTAGAAGAGTGATGTGAGAGATCTGCTGCCTGTTAGAGTAGACAATACTGACCTGTATTGACAAACAGTCTGATGCAGTTTAAGGCAACTTCATGTATTCAACCATATCTGGTCCAAAAAACAAAAGATGTTTGTGATGTATCCCTCTGCATTCCTGGTCCAAAAGCAGGTGGTGATCAGCTTTCTCCCTAGATCTACCACTGTTTCTTTGGCAACTTGAACAGGATAGAAACTCTGTGAATTGGTATGGAGATTGCTGTAAATGGTTTATTTCATTACTGGGGAAGTCCACAGAGGATGGGTGGTGGTGGAATAAAGGCACTGCAAAACCTGTGTGTGTGAAGTGCCGTCAAGTCACAGCTGACTTATGGCGACCCCAGCAAGGGGCCTTCAAGGCAAGGGAGAAGCAGAGGTGGTTTGCCGTTGCCTCCTTCTGCAGAGCCTTTCTTGGTGGTCTCCCTTCCAAGTGCTGAGCCTGTTTAGCTTCCCAGGTCTGACGAGATCAGGCTATACCATGCTGCCTTCAGTTCAGAACCTATGTATCTGTAGTATCTTATATCTCTATGGCTGCCTGCATGTGCAGGTGTGTGTGAATGTGTCTTTTTTTAAAAATGGGCCTCTGGTTTAAGCTCTAGAAGTGAAGCCATGTTACTGTGCTGCTGTTGCGGCAAAAAGAACAGGGTGAGACTCCTCAGAGACCAATTCATTGCAGCACAAGCTTTTGAGGGCGGCCTACTCCATCAACCTCATGAAGGGTGTTGAGTAGCTCTGAACTAGGCAACTCCCAGGCACTGGCAAAGGGCTCTGTAACCCTTTCTCCCCCAGCAAGAGAGGCTTGAATAGATCCCTCCACTGATGATGCATGCTGCTATGCACAGGTTTCTAAAGGAAGGATTCTGTCCAAGCCTCTCTTTTGCCAGGGGAAGAAGGGGTTAAAGAGCCCTTTGCCTTCAGTCAGGCAGGAATCAGTGAGTGGAGCCCTTCGGCCTTTGCTTAGTTGAAAATGGGCTGATTGAAACTGTAGTCTAGTTTGTGGACAAGCGAACAACTCTATTGTCTTAAGGTGTCCAAATTTGATTGTCACAGATTGCTGCTGAGTGGGGCTTCCTGTGTAAATGAGTGGCCACTCACAAGCACAGCTTAGAGGGAACAGTGGTAGAGACGAGTTTGAACCCCAGCTGTAAGAAATACAAGGTTCACAAAGTTTCCTCTGAGAGTATACAGAGTGCCTTTTCTCATTTGAAATGGGAAAGAAAGAGTCCATCTCAGGATGTGAGAATGGCCAGTTTATACTTTTACCAGGCTCAAGTGGTGATGTCTGTCCTGGACTGCGGTACTTCAGGTTGCAGGCAGGACCTTGGCTTTGTTTGAACAATCCTTCTAGTAACATCTGCATTCACACAGAGAACTGGCATGGCTGAATCTATAATCTGGGCCTAAAGCAGTTAAAAAGATGGGATCTCTTAAATTGGATGGGAAGTGGGAGAGAAAGAAAGAAAAGTAGGAAGGATTGAACCCAGGCATCTCTTATGCCATGAGTGGCATGGCTGCCTCTGACCATGTGCAAAGTGCCTTTCTCCTTCAGACTTCTGATTGACATGGGATGTTGGACTTAAAGGTGCCACTAGACTCAAACTTTGTTCTACACCCTGATCCGTTTAACTGGAGATGCCAGAGACTGAACCAAGGCAAAAGCTCAACCACTCAGTCATGATCCCCTTCTCCAACAGGTGCCTTTTTGCTGGTCATTCTCTCTCCTCACCTGCCCTACCTCATGGGGCTGTTGTGAGCATACTACCGCCCTGAGGAGGGAGGGTGGGACAAAATGAGCAGATGAGAGGGAAGCCTCTGAGCCTGCACAGGGCACAGCAGCAGCAGCAGAAAAAGAAAAGCAGGGTTTTGAGGGAGACGGTGGGAGTCTCTCTCTGACCATCTTTCCCCCCTCACAATAAAAGGAATGGGGGGTGGGGTGACCTCTTTGGCTCTGAGACTTAGCAGGGACGCCTTCCCTTAGCAGTTTCCCCCTTCCCAAAAGCTAGGAAAGGGGAGTGACGTCCAGAGGGAGGGCAGGGCGGCGGGCCCAACCCCTGTTCGCGGGCGAAGGCAGGCCGAGCGAGCGAGAGCCGCCTGGCTCCGCCCCCCCCCGCCCCTCGGCCTCGGCTGCCGGTGCTTTCCTCCGCCTCAGCCGGCCTGCCTGTCGCCTGACGGCCGCAAAGGATATTCATTCCCCCCGTTTACAGCAGCCGCAAGTGAGGTGAGTCGCAGCAAGCCCCGCGACCCCCGGGGCGGCGGCGGCGGCGGGGGTCCCCAGGCGCTCCTTGGAACGGCCACCCGTCCCTTTGCCCGGGGCGGGGGGGCGTTCCCTCCCCCCCCCCCCCCCCGGCCAGGCCTTTGTTATTACGGGGGAGTTTCCTCGACTCCTTCCCCTTCTTCCCGTTTGTAAACAAGAGACCTTCCCTCTTCTGGAGGCTCTCCTGGAGGGGCTGTTAGGTTCAGCTTCCCCCCCCGGCCAAATATAAAATATTCTCTATTGCTAGGGGGCCAGTTTCGAGGAGGTCCCCATTGCTGCCTGAAGCAGAGTAGGGGGAAACTTTCTCTCTCTCTCCATGCTGCTTCCTCTCTGGGGAGGGTCTGCTTTGGAGACACTGTGGTGCTGGGGAGCGGGAGAGAGAGGGGGGCAGAAATCTACCCTCCCCAACTAGTGTGCTGGGGGTGGGGAAAAGGGCAGGGTTCCCTCCCTTTCCCAACTGTTGTGGTGGGGTAGGAATCTCCCCCCCCCCCCTTATCACTGTTGTGCTGGGGGGGGGGGGGGGTAGAAATCTCCCAGCACAGCTGCTGGGGAGGGAGAAGATGAGTCAGGAATTCCCTCCCCCTAAATTATGACTGTTGTGTTTGGGGGAGAAGAACTTGGTGGGTCAGGAATTTGCCCCTCCAGCGATGAACTATTACTGGTAACTCCGGAGGAGATAATCTTGCCTAACTCCCCCCCCCACACACACAAGTATGGGAGAGGTGGATGTGTAAGCTAAGGAACTGATCTCCAGAAAGACCAGAGTATTGGTGTGTGTGTGTGTGGGATATTTATCTTCATTGTTTTGCATAAGGTGAGGTGTGGGGATGGGGGGGTGAAGAAAGGCAGGAAGGCAGAATCTGTTCAGGGGGGGTGTCAAATCTCTCTTGTCTGTGTATTTCATTTTCTTGAACCGGGTGGGAAGACTAATTTATTCTTGGTGTTCTGCTGAGATGCACACTGGGTCCTAATAACTGACAAAGTTTTGGTGGGGTTTCAGGTTGGATTTGCTTGTGCCTCATGAGAGAAGGTGGGAACCGCAGTGAATTTTCCCCCCTTATCGTGTCTGTTGTGCAACGTTCCTACCTGAGCTAATAGGGAGGGATGTTTATAATCGGATTTGAAACAGTTTCCTTAAGCGGGCAAGTTCCTCTGCTCTTGCGGATAGGTGGTTCAGACCCTGTCCATGTGGGTGGTGTGAAAGAGGCCATTGTAGTTTATTTAGAGATGTGGAAAGTATAAATATAAGACGGGGTAAAGAAACCCTGACTAATTTCTCCATCCGTTCAATATTTGTAACCATACATTATGTAACTTTATGTGCTTAAACACCAAATAGCTTCCTCTCAAAATCTGAACTCTCCCACTCATACAGAGAGTGTGGAGTTGATTGGTCTTCACTTCAGGTGGGTTCTTAAGCCAGGTTTATGTTCACCGGGCTCCCACTCTTTATTTCCTCAGTTGTTCACCCGTTGCTGGTTAGTCTTAGCCAAACAGCTCCCTTCTGGGTCTGTTCCTTCGTGGCTTTGCACTCCTTTGCAGTTACCTAGTCTTTGGTGTCTTTCCAGTCCCTCTGCAGCTCCTTGATGGTGGTGGAGTGTTCCACCTCACTTATATGGCTCCTTTCTCTCCCATCAGCTCCCCAACTGACCCTTTCCTGGCTGTCACTCAGATACCCCCCCACAGCATTCTCTCTGTCTCCCTGGCAATCCAAACCTCTCAGCAGCCTCTGGCTGTTCCCTGTATATGAAGTTTTAGGCACACAGGCCCCAGTAGGGAGCAGTTTTGCTCTTGAGGGAGCTGGGGAGGAAAAGAACCCAAGTCCTGTGGGCTTGGAGTAATCTTGGCTGTGGACATCTTGCTTGAGCGTTTGTGCGGTGAGAACTCGGTTGTCGGCTACTAATTGGGAGGAAAAGGTATTGCCAATCATGCAAAGCATTTCTTCCTCTGGAGGGAACCATTATTGAACAGAGGCCAAAAGAGGACACTTTGACTGGCTCATGTTTGGTGCTTTCTTGGGGCTTCCTGCCCATGCTGTTTGGAAGGGATATTCTCTCCTAATGCTTTCTCTCTGCTGCCACCCCTTTGACAAAATGATTCTCCGTAGTGCCTTTTGTCCCTTGGGGAATCTGCTGTACAAGAGACTGGGAGGAGGCTCTCCATAGTGGGCCTTCAAAGTGTGAAGGGGGCTTGACCTTTAAGGTCCATGTCCTTTTTGCCTCGTTTTCTCACCTTGCTGAGTGCCTTCAGTGGGAGATACTGGAAATATTTTTGTGTTGTCCCCCCCCCCCTGCCCCGAGGGATGCCCTCTCCCTTTGCCTTGCACAGTGAACTTCGTTGTGATGGGAGAGAGAGGCAGAAGGGGGTTATCCCATGCTTTGGAGGAGAGGGGATCAATAGGACTCACTTTTGTTCATGGCACAGGGACCCGGCAGGGTAAATCAGGCCAGCTTGCCTGCCGTGAGTTCTTAAAGCACTTATCCCATATATCTGTTGGTGAATATGGATGCAGACCAAGAGAGCATGACTGGAATGAGAGATACTTAAGACACAGTGTCCAGAACAGGGCCTGAAGCTGACAGATCCTGCCAATGCTTGCATAATATAATCAGCATATGTGTGCGTGTGCTTTCACATTGGAAAACGATAAAGGTTTGGATGCTTACTGGATTGGGAAGCCCTTTTGCAGGTCCAGGTAAGCAATGGGAAAGGGGGAAACAATAACTTAACGGTGTTGTTATAAAGAATAACAACAATAACATGAGGCCAGCCCTGAGGATCAGTGTTTCCTCATCAGCGTTTGAGCAAGAAGGAATGTTTGCATATTGCTTTGGGTTAAGGCCTTAGATTAGAAGGATGACACATAAGCTTGGGTGTATGTTCTCTCCCTGTTCAGGTCAAACCACAATAACATCGTGACCCTGCTGTGATTACTGGGCCGTTCCTCTGCCTGGGCCAATGCTAGATCTGGAAGTGGTTCCCGAGCGATCTCTTGGGAATGAGCAATGGGAATTCACCTTGGGTAAGTAGCTTGCTGCCTTTGGGAGCATCTTCTTTCTTTCTTTTCTTTTTTTGTCATGAGAAGTGACCAACAGACTCCAGCACAGGGACTTTCCTTCCAGCATTGTTCTGAGACAAGGGTTCTTCTAGACTAACTGAAAAGGACAACTCCTTGAAATGTATTTGGACTAGGCACACAGGAATGAGAGCAAGGTTCTTTTTTTTTTCCCCTGCAAGCCTTTCTGCACATTAAAGATAATGAGGTGGAAGATCAGGTGGTGGTAGAACTGTGGTGGTAGAATTCTGTTCTGTCTCGCTTCAGGAGGCTGCAGATGTTAGCAGACCTTTTTGGTCCTCCCAGCACAAGAAGGTCCCTTGCACACATTAATCAGAACCACAGGAGGAAATGTTTAGCATAGACCACCTCCTGATGTTAGTATGCTGCATGGAAGGAATTTTTTTTTAAGTGCAAGGGAGCATTAAAACATGACCTGTGACCTGCAGTCTTCTGCAGTTGTGTAGACAAAATTCTACCGCCCACTTTACATATTTGAAACTTGCAGAGCAGCTCTTGGTTTACCTGCTGATGCTCTTTTGGGTGCCCTTAAACAGAGTCATGTTTTGTTTATGCTCTGCTCTGGCACTTCCTCCTCTTGTAACTCTAGCATGGTTAGCAACACCCATCAGAGATCACATGGTTATTGCTCAGAACAGCTGGCATCTAGACGTGTTGGAAGCCAGGCTTCTGAAACTCACATAGAGCTTTCCAGACAAAGATCTTGGGCCACATATATATATGTTTGGATGAATCTTGGGGTGCCGGTTGCAGCGATCCCAGGAAACTGCGGCAGCTTTAGATGTGATTGGGCAAAGGTCACACACAGTCAGAGAACGCTTATAAAGCACAGTGGATGATGTGTTAGACCAGGGACATCTGTCCAGACCCCCGCTCAGCCGAGTGTTCCTGAGCCACTTCTTCTGCCTGAGACTGCCTACCAGGGCTGTTGTGTGTATAAAATGGAATAACTATGTACATTAGCCTGAAGTCCTTGGAGGAAAAGCAAACAAATGTGATAAATATCCTACATCAGCTTACCCTATATTTGCTGAAAGGTCTCATATACAGTCACCAGGGTTGCTGTAGCAGACTTTCTCAGTGCACTATTCCCAGAGCTAGTGGAAGTGGTAATAGCAACTCTCTTTTTTTAAACCACATAAACCTAAGAAGCAGAGTTAAACATTGTAAAACTCCGGTGATCTCTGTGTGGCAATTGTTGCTTCAGTTTAATAAATGTAACATTGAAGAAAATGTAATGCTTGAGCTGCACAAGTGTAACACTTTTGCATATAGCAAGAATTCCCTTATAAGGTTCGGAAAAAGGAGAGATGCCAATGCAGGTGTTAATTATTTTTTATTATTTATTTACTTCATTTGTACCTCACCTTTCCCCCCATTGGGGACCCAAAGTGGCTGACATCATTTCCCTTTCCTCCATTTTTATCCTCGCAACAACACTGCAAGGTAAGTCAGGCTAACAATGTGTGAGTGACCCAAGATCACCTGGCAAGCTTCTATGGCAGAGTGGGATTTTGAACCTGGTCTGATTTTCCTAACCAATACACCATATTGGCCCTGGCATGCAGA
Organism: Gekko japonicus; assembly: GCF_001447785.1. Classification (NCBI taxonomy): domain Eukaryota; kingdom Metazoa; phylum Chordata; class Lepidosauria; order Squamata; family Gekkonidae; genus Gekko; species Gekko japonicus. The sequence continues at coordinate 385,003 of NW_015162500.1, forward strand.
TGGGTGCCTGTTAGGCAGCTGTGCCCACAAATAAACATCTTTATGGAAGCTGGTGCAGAAGTGACACATGCTGTTCAATCAGACTATTGGTGAGGGTCTTACCAGAAGCAGACATTTGCATACACAGTACAGGACATCCACTTCTGTCTGCACATCAGTTGTATATGCTGGGTGGGGAGTATACAGGTGTGGTGCACACACAGTTCATAAAGGAGTTCCAATCTGCCACTAGTGTAGCGTAGTGGTTTTAAGTGTTGGCTAGGACCTAGGAGAACCAGATTCTAATCCCCCTCAGCCACAAGTAGCTGTAGCCATTCTCTCAGCCTAGACTTGCGTTACAGAGATGCTGTGAGATTAAAATTAAGGGGACTCTCAGTTGGGAAGCAAAGTGTCTCCCCATTTTTTTGCACGGCCAGTGTAATTTCTGTTCACATGAAGTCTTCACTTGCTGCCAATGAACTCAGGCTGAAAATCTAATAGCAGAGAAAGAAGGGCTTCCTGTACAGAAATTGCTTAAGGGTAGCAGTTCAGGTGTGATGCAAGAGGTGTTTTGCTCAATTCCTTCGTCATTGTGGTGGCCTACAGATACCACCTGCATCTCTTGGGTGGCTCTTCTTTGAGAATTTTTGCTATGTAACAAAATGCTTTACTTTTGCAGACCTACTTTGGTATGATTCTGAAATGAACTTTGTACTGACTGTGCTGCACGTGGAGCTCTACTGAATTTGGACAGGATCCGTTTTAGTCTAGCACAGGGATGGAGGCAGGCTTGACTAGAAAACCTTGGAGAAAGATGTGTATGTAGTCTAGAGTCGGCCAGCTATGAAGAAGGGTTTCAGGATAGCATAGAGATGCAGGTGTATGCAACCCGCTGTGGTCCCTTGGGTTTGAAAGAACTTCAAATGTTTTCGGTGTTTTCGGTGTTTATTTGAGGTGTATGTTCAGATGAATTTCTGCGGAGTAAGTTTAATTAAAGCGGCTCTGGGCTAAGTAAAATCTGTGGTAGGTAGTGGGTTGACTTCGTTTAGGAGAAATTATGCACCATAGGAGCAACTATCCCATGATGGATGCAGTTTGTTCTTGATGGAATGAGCTTCATTTACTGTCAGAAGTGCACGCTTCCTCTGCCCTCTCTCTACGATATAGACAAGAATTAAATTGTGGTTTAGAATCCAGCTTTGCAGGCAAGAAAAAAGCCCTGATTTGTTGAGGCACCTGAACTCCGAAATCACAACAAATTGTGGTTAGATGGAAGACTTTCTGGTTTAGGATACCTTCAGATTCAGTTCTGAGTACAAGTGGAAGAAATACATCCATCTGAAAATAAACCAATCTTGTTCTCATGAACAGATAATTCATTGCATTTGAATACAGTCTAAATGTCATCCTTGTTATGTTTTAGAGGGTTTTTAGGACAAGGTTTTACCGTGTGTACCCTATATACCGTGACTTATTTATGTATTTAAAACATTTATTTGCCACTTTCTTGTTCACAGAGGTCAAAGCAGCTTACAATATAAATAAAATAGAGTACATGAAATATGTAAAATCAAATGTTTAAATCACAATTTAGAACTGCTTTTATCAAGTGCAGTCCTAAATAAAATTGTCTTCAGCTGCCTTCTAAAGGTTGAAAGTGAGGGGACCAGGCGCACTCCCTGAGGAGGTTGTTCCATAATAATGGAGCAACCACTGAAAAGACCTTCTCTCATCTACCCACTAAAGGAGCCTCTTTGATTGATGGGACAGTCAGGAGGGCGCTCCCTGTAAACTTAATTCCCAGGCAGGAACATATGGGTGAAGATGGCCCATTTTATGTAAGACAGGCTAGAATTTTAGACAATTCCTATGTGTACTGAGACACGTATATCATATTTTCAAGGGTGTGTTTACTGTTTAAATGTGAGTAATTTTGGCAACCTCTAATATGCTATAATGTGCTTGATAATACATTCTTAAATAATGCAGTGTTTTCAGTGTTATAAAGTTTGGTATCTCAGGATGTCGGTAGTCCTTTTGTGATTGTATGAAATTGTTTTTGTCCAAACTATACAGTTTACTTTCTTCAACATAAAGTTTGGGTTTTCCCCCTATATCTCATGGCAAAAATTAAGATATACTTACTAAGGTAACATAATGGTGCAGGGTTTGCCGCTCTCAAGTAGTTGGTGCATTTGCATTTTTCTTGTAGGAAACTAACACATTTCTACTTCCATCAATATGTCAGTTAGTACAATTGATAAGCTAACTAAAATAATTTTAGATTTGATAGGAAAGTAAGAACTGCATATACTTCATTTTTCTGGGAACTTTTGGGGGTGGGAAGATTAAACCATATTCTTCCCATTGTTTCAAAATTTTCAGATTTTTAAAAAAATCTCTACATAATTCTACCTACCCAATGCCTGGCTCTTGTTAGGCTTCGAAAATGTTCTATAGATATGGTTCTGGTGGACCTACAGAAATGTATGCTTTTGGATGAATCCAGTGTGTGTTGTTGTTGTTTAGTTGCACAGTCACGTCTGACTCTTTGCGACCCCATGGACCACATCATGCCAGGCCCTCCTGTCTTCCAGCGTGCTCCAGAGTTTGCTTAATTTCATGTTCATTGCATCGATGCTGTCTAACCATCTCATCCTTTGCCGTCTCCTTCTGCTGTTACCTTAAATCTTTCCCAGCATCAGGGTCTTCTCCAGTGAGTGCTCCCTTCTCATTTGGTGGCCAAAGTATTTGAGCTTCAGCTTCAGTATCTGGCCTTCCAGGAAACAGTCAGGGTTGATTTCTTTTAGGATTGACTGATTTGATCTCCATAAAAAACTCTGATGTAGACTGATGATCCTGGGCCAGCTGGGAGGAGTTGTGGCTCTGTGAAAGAGCCTCTCCTTTGCATGCAGAAGGTCCCAGTTGCAATCCCTGGCATCTTCAGTTTAAAGGGACCAGGCAGTAGGTGATGTGAAAGACCTCTGCCTGAGACCTGTTGCCAGTCTTTAGGCAATACTGACTTTGATGGACTGATGGTCTGATTCACTATAAGGCAGATTCATGCGAGTTATACTTCCTGCTAAGTGTGAGATTGGTGTATGCAATTCTTTCCTAGTGTTACAAACAGGTTTGAAGAAGAATGTCCTGTCCTTTCAATAGAAGCCTAGATGTGTGGAAATAGGCAGCTGAAGTTTTTCATGGCATGGAGGTAAATAACATCACCTGGTAAATAACACCCTATTAACCCCGTATTAAAGGGACAGGGCTCTTTCCCCCCCAGGCAGTCTCTGACTCTGTTCTTACATTGTCATCTCTCTGTGATCTTTGCTTATGTATTATCTGAAGCTCATCACACTTCCTGCAGGCACTGTGTTATGTATACAGTTTTGTGTATCTGTTTACCTATTGCAGTCATTGCTTGCAAAGATACCAGCCCTGTGATTCTCTGCTGTGTAACTAGGAACCATCTGCCTGTATCATTCTCCCAACTGTCACAGCCCTCTTAAATAATATTTAATATTGTCTGAAATCATCTCAAATTGTGCTTTCCTTCCTCCTCACCCACCCTTGTTCATAAGCAAGTGTTGTTACAGTGAAATCATAAACAGAGTTATCTATATTTTTTTATATAAATTATTTCTAAACTGCCCTTCCCCATCTTGGGGCTCAGGGTGGTGTACAACATTCAAAAGATACAATCATAGATAGATTTAAATAAGTTAAAAACAATAAAACAAATACAAAACCATTCCAGATGGCATCTAAAACCAGTTTATCCTTACCCCAAGGGGGAGTGAAAGGAAGGAAGGCACCAGGCTAAATGACGACCGTTGCTGTCCTCAACCAAAGGCCTGGCAGAACATCTCTGCCTTATAGGCCCTGTGGAACTGCTCAAGGTCCCGCAGGGCACAGATGTCTTTTGACAGAGAATTCCACCAGGTCACCCCCTCCAGCAGGGTCAAAGAAGGTGGTGTTTAGGTTTCGGTCAGTAAGTAGTATAGTAATACCAGTTGCGAGCACGAGTAGTGCAAGCAGAAGTACTATAGTAATTAGGACAGATCAGACAAACAGAGATGTGTTATACTGTGATAGTGTGGAGGATTGTATGTTAATGCTGATGGTAATAAAGTTGAAGGCCCCCCAGGATTGAGGATGCACCAGCCAGGGGTAGAGAGAAAATAATTAGGTCTGCAGATGCTCCAGCGTGTGCCAAGTTGACTTCTAATGGTGGGTAGACGGTCCATCCTGTACTAGCACTTGCTTCAACTCTGGAGGATGCAAGTAAGAGTAGTAAGGATTGGGGGAGTAGTCAGAAGCTTATATTATTTATTCAGGGCACCAGTCTGTTGCCAAAACTGCCAATTATAACTGGTATTACTATAAAGAAATGTATTACAAATGCATGGGCTGTCACAATTACAATATAAATTTGGTCATCACCTATTAGTGCTCCCGGCTGACTTAGTTCAGTACAAATTAGGAAGCTAAGGGTGGTACCAGCTAGGACACCAAACAGCAGGAGGTAGTCTTATGGCTGGTCGAGAAGAATCAACAGGTTATTATCACAGGTAGAATGGCCGAGAGGTGGCAAGCCTTAGACTCACCAGCAGGGGAGCAAGACTTGCCATCAAGGGCAGGAGGTGGGGACACACACCAAACATGCAAATTTGGAGACGCACCCCAAAAGGTGATTGGACTTCTCCCATTTCATGATACGGAGAAGTGTAGGCTGAGGCCCGCTTGACTGGGTGTTTAGTTGTTCACAGGTTTTGTGGGATCGAGGTCCGTCAGTCTAGGAAGGCCTTAGCTTAATGAAAGTGTTTGAGTTGCAGTCAGGAGATGTAAGAGTTTTACAGGCCTTCAGAAATTAGGAGGGTGGGCTATTTGTATCTAGAGCTTAGGAGGCTCTTGGTTTAAGGTAACCTAAATTTCTAGGCAGTGTTGTGTAGTATTGGTATTATAGGGAGTAGTAGTGTTGCGAGTATTATTATTATTGTGAGGCTTCGGGGGAAGTTGGTTTTGAATTGTCATTTGTATTCAGTGCTGGGGGGGTTGTTAGTGTGGTTAAGTAGTTTATTTGAAATATATATAAATTGTCATTTGTATTCAGTGTTTGTGGTGCTGGGGGGTTGTTAGTGTGGTTAAGAAGTATATATATGTGTATGTGTGTGTATATATATATATATATATACACACACACACATACATATACACACACACATATATATATACACACACACACACATTTTATTTAGAAATCCGAGTGGGAGCGCTGTCTCTGTAGCGGGGCCTTTGGGCTGCGGGGCATTTATATTGGGGGACCTTGGGCTCACCGTGGGGGGGCATCCCAACTGGGAATACTGTTTCTTTAGCAGGGCCCCTGGGCCGTGGGGCATTTGTATTGGGCTTTCTCTGTAGCTGGCCGCCTGGGACTGGAGGGTACTTGTACTGGGGAGTGGGGGGGGGCAGTGGGTATTTGGGTTGGGTGTGGTGTTCTCTTTGTTTCATTGTATCATTGAATCAATGTATCATTGGCTTTGTATAACTCATCTTTAATTGGTGAACTCAAATGTAGAATGGCTACATTAATAAAAAATAACCCAACTGTACCCCCACATTTTTTGGGGGGAGATGGAACTCCCTGTGGTGGAAGCACCCAAAAATTGGAGTGGAAGAAAAAGTGCAGCCTAGTTCTTTGAGCACAGTAGGTCTCATGGAAGTTTCTGCTGGTTTTTCACTGGTTTCCGTTTCCCCCTTTGCCTGGTTTGAGTCCGAATTTCTTCCCTTCTGTGGGGAATGTACCTCTTCAACTGGAGGGGTGTGCCCAAGAGGTTTTGGAGACATCTGAAATATTCTTGGAGGCTTCTAGGCCTCACAGTGTTGAGGGTCTAGGCCTCACTTATAGGAGGCTTCTAGGCCTCACAGTATTACTTTCCTCTGGCTGCTTATGAACATAGGATGGCCTTGGAGGAATACACTCAAAGCATTGACACCGAGTCTGCACAAGCTGATTTGAGGCCTCTAAAGAGGAAGGTGGAATTGAATGTGAGTATTCAAGCCCCTGTAATTTCCCATCAACAGATATGGCCCCCATCTGTAGATAGCTAAATCTGCGGATCAAGGCCACAATGTCACTAAAAAGATTTTAGTGGGGACCTGCAGGTTAGCACAAAAATCTGAAATTTTGATTATGCAATGACTTCAGTGAATTTAGAAGAGTGTAACTCTGCTTGGAATTACTCTGCAGGAATGACCATCTTTTTTTCTATTCTCAGAATTCTCAAGGTAAGAGATCCCTGTCAACCAGGTACCTCCATGCGTGAACTGAGTTTATTGAGCATTAATGCTATGAAATCTTGAGAGTCCTATCACTTAATCCGTATTCTACCGTGTTGTTGCTACCCTAGCATATGAGTGCAGAATAATTGCCCATCTCGGAAATGTTAGCAACTCTGGTGGTGATAAATGCTGTCTGGCAGAGCCGTGTAGCTCTCTAAGTGTTGGCAAGGAATCTCCTCTGGGATTCCCCAAGTTGCTTGCTCCGATAGAGCTGATCCATTAGAAATGTTCCCCGAATTTTCCTGGAGCAGCTCATATTCCACTAGCGGTGATCTCTTTGGCACGGATGCATTGCATAACCCCATCTCAAATAAGTTTGTGCATGAACGTTCAATTTGATGTTGACTATGGTGTTGCAGCTTATACAAGGCCAAATTTTCCCTGAGGCTCTGCCCCTAGCAGCTTACAATGAATAATTGATTTTTCTCCTGGAGAGTTCACAGTGTTCTTCAAAGCTGTCAGTCAACTTTCCATTTGATACCCTTAAACACTGAACAGTGCAACTTGTTCTCACACTGTTTATTTGCTTTCCTGCCACATAGCTCAGGTTGGTGTGTTACATGGTCCCCTCCCCCATTTTATCTTCCCAGCATCCCTGTGAAGTAAGCTTGGCTAAGAAAGATTGTCTGAGCCACGGCTTTATGGCTGAGAAGGGGAGTTGAACTCAGACCTCCTTAACTGTAGTCAGACTGATCTGGTGATCCCCAATATGTCAGTCACTGTTCCCTGGAACCTCCCTGCTTCTCCCCCAAAGCAAAGAGCCAGTCCTGCCTTTCTTCCACCTCGCTGAAGTAAGAAACGCTTCAGAAGAGCAATTCTGGCATCCCCTTTGGATCTGCGGGGGACTTCAGACTCGGAAATAGCAGCCCTTATCATAGGACAATACTTGCAACATCTTCTAATTGCCCCATGACAGCTACTTGTAGTGTCTTACCTTTTCTCAAAATTTTAAGAGTGCCAGCTGGCTCAACAAAGTGGAGGACTCCTGTTCTAACCACAATATTACACTGTTATTCTCCTTTTCTCCCACTGTCCTCTACAGACCTGTAGTTACTAAGACGTTGTGTGGTTCAAATCTAGATCAGAGAATGGTCTAAAAGTACTGGATAAAGTCTGATGAGGCGACGAGGACCTGACCCTGAGCAGTGGCTGGGTGGGAGGATGCCTAGAAACCATACAGAAACTGCTGGAGGCTCCTGGAAAGACAAAATATATTGGTAAATGAAAGCCATGATCTGGGAATGAAAGTTGGGACCTGACCTGCATCATGGCGGGACGTAACCAGTAAGACGAATCTGTCAAAAGACCAAGATGGGTAACTAGAAGCAGAATCTTTCCTCCCTAATCTCTCTGTAGGAAGCTCTGTTCCTGACATTCTGCCACCACTTATGTGTGATCAGGAAATGAAGTCCAGGCTAGGGCTGTGTGCTAGGGCTGTGTGGATAGGAACAGGTTTTAAATTTCAGTGGCTAGTGAAATGGAGAACTGAGAACAGGTTTATCCTCATTCTGAGGTTCTCGTAAGTGCATTGATGTCTCCTATGCAAGCCATTAGTTCCTGTGGGGGGAAAGGTAGATATGGGAACAGTGCTGTGTTCCCTCAACCCCAATACTTGGTAGCCTCAATGTCAGGGAATTTGCAGGGAGTGTTTTCTGTGGAAGCTCTGTATAAAATTCTGGCCTAGTGGTACCACATCCCAGACAAGTCAAACAAAATCTTCAGTACCACTAGGTTTAAATGTTGGGAAAGCTCCGCAGCATGTGCAGACCTCTACTATCTTAGTGGAGGTGTCCAAAACCACAGATCCTGTTGGTTTTTTATGCTGTTATTGGGGTTAGTGTGCCACTTGAACGTTTGAACTTTGACAATTCAAAGATGGCTTTGTTTGCCTGCGATGTTTCTTGCTCAAAAGTATGATAGTGGACCCCGGGTACGTGCTTATCGTTGTTTTTAGCACATAGAATCTAACAAAATCATCTGTGTAACCTGATTCATGTACTCTAATCCAGGATATAAACAGATATCTGAAACATGGAAACTTGTGCACTTTCTGTTTTTGTGACATAACCTTTTGAATAAAGCTGAGCAAGCTTTTATTGGTGCGATCTGAGGGCTTTGTCTGCTTTTCATAAAGAGACAACCTTCTGGCTGAGTCAGACAGCCTTATTAAGGCTCTTACACTAAAAGAAAGCATGCCAGTTCTTTGCTTTCTATTACACCTGCACACCTCAAGAATCTTATTAAGCTTATCTCCTGAATTATTGGAAGGCACTTGGAGCTTAATAGTATCTTTTGATCTTGTGGTTCTGCAATTATAATTTACTGGTTCTCTTTGTATGTAAAGTAATAGCCTGTATAATAATTCTACATATGAGCACTGTAATAAGATCGCTGATGTCCTCACCACCAGGTTTCCAAACACCCCTGCTTCACTTTGCTCTCTGTACAAGCTATTTCCTCCATCCTCTGGTTATTAAATGATTTTAATATTATGGGTTTGAAGAGGTTGTTCCCTTCCTAGGATTATTACACAGTCACTTGATTATACCTGATGCATGATAAGCAAGAGGTACTGAGCTGAATATGGATATGTTTGGCCAACGCACCACACTTGCTACAGGGTCACGCCTGGCAATAATTCACACGCATCCCCCTCAGAAAGGCCCCCCTCCATCTTGTGCTTTGACAGAAAGGGGCATTTATGAAGCCACCTTGTTTGGAGCCTTTCCAAACCAGTTTTAGACCTGGTTATGGGACTGAAACTGTCTTGATCTCCTGGTGGATTACCTGTGCCAGGAGATGGACAGAGGGGAGTGCAAATGTTGATTTTCATGAATAGGGTTGCCAGCTCAGGTTTGGAAAACTCCTGGAGATTTGGGGGTGGATTTGGGGGAGGGCAGAGTTTGGTGAGGGAGGGACCTCAGTGAGTATAATGCTGTAGTGTCCAGTGCTACAAAGCAGACATTTCCTCCAGGGAAACTGATCTCTGTCATCTGGAGATTGGTTGTAATCCTGAGGGATCTCCAGGGCCCACCTGGAGGGTAGCAATCTTACTCCTGGACCTCTCAGTGGCATTTGATACCATCAGTCATGGTATCCTTCTGGACTAGGACTGGGAGGCAGCATTTTGTGGTGGTTCCAGTCCTACCTGGAAGGGGAGGTTTGTGAAGGTGGTGGTGGAGGACTGCTGCTCAGCCCTTTGGCCTGTGGTGTCCCAAAAGGCTCAGTTTCGTCCTCTGTGCTCTGTAACATCAACATGAAACTGCTGGGTGAGGTCATCCAGAGAGTTCAGCTGGGTTGTCAACAATATATGAATGACGCTGAGTTCTAGTGCTTTCGGCTGATCCCAGGGAGGCTGTAGAAACCCTGAACCAGTATCTGGGCCAGTTTTGGAGTGGATGCGGGCTACTAAACTGCTGCTTAATCCCAAGGAGGCAGAAGTGCTACCAGTGAGCCAACGGTCAGACACAGGACTTAAGTTGTTGCCTGTTCTGGGTGGGGATGGACTTCTCTTGGAGGATAGTGTGGGGTTGCTCTGGGACCCAGGTCTTCTGCTGCATAAGCAGGTGGCAGCTGTGGCCAGGAGTGCTTTTTACTAGGTTTGATTGCTTAGCCATCTGCAGCCTTTCTAGGGCAGAAAAGATCTAGATTAGATTACTGCAGTGCGCTCTACGTGGGGCTGCCCTCGAATAGTGTTCAGAAACTTCAGCTGGTGCAGAATGTGGCAGCCAGGATACTGACCAGAGTGGGATGTAGGAACCATATCACTCCTGTCTTGGCCTATCTACAATAGCTCTAGATCTGTTTCTGGACACAATTCAAGGTGCTGGTGTTGCCCTTTAAGACCCCATATGGCTTGAGAACAGTATACCTGAAGGACTGCCTAGTAGGGGTGTGCAAAAAAAACCCTGGTATTTTTCAGGTTCAGGTATATTGAACCCGAAAAATATCAGCATTTCCCAATATTTCCGAATCCCAGTACTGATATGGTATTCAGATTCATGAAATATTCGGGAAACTGATAATGGAGTATCGATTTGGGGCTCTGGGGGAGCTGTTTTTTTTTGAGGCAGAGGCACGAAATTTGCAGCATAGCTGGTGGTGCCTCTCCTCACCCCCCCCCCCAAGTTTTAAAAAGATTGGATCAGAGAGTCCAATTCTGTGGGGCCCCAAAGAAGGTACCCTCATCCTCCATTACCTTCAATGGAGGGGGGAAAGGCGGTCTCTTTAAATGCCTTCTAAATTCACTTGCCAAGTCACACTGCAGTGGTGTGGCTTGGAGAAAGCATTTAAAAAGGGCCGCAGCAGCAGTGTTACTTGACAAGTGACTGTGAAAGGCATTTAAAGAGGGTCTCTTCAAATGCCTTGACCCAGGAAGTGAAAGGCATTTATAGATACTGCAGTCTCTTTAAATGCCTTCTCATAGCCGCGCCTGAATAAAAATCCCCGGGGGGGGGGCGGCCCGGAGGATGGCAACCCTCAAATTGACACACCTTGTCCTGCTGCAGAACATGAGTGGTGGCTTAGGTGCGAGGAGTGTGAGCAAAGAAATTTGATTTATATACAAGTGGAGGGTAGACTTCTAACTAGAAAGCAATGGGGGTAATGATAAGGCCCCCTTCAGCCTCCCAGAAGCAAAAACTGGGAACAAAAGAATGTCCTTAGCTTTGGAAATGGCACCTTAGAGTATTTCACATGCATTGTCTAGTCATTTTTACACACATACGGAACCTCCCCCCTCCCTCCAGTAAGACAGGGTCAAAGTTATTATTCCATACTGCCAACGGGAGGATGAGGCAGAGAGAATATGGACTTGAGCCACTTTCTGGAGAGACAGCGTGTGTGTATTCTCTACAAAAAGAATAAATACTTGGCCAAGGCAACTCAGTGAGTTCATGGCTGAAATGAAATCTGAATTGTAGGGGAGGGGAAGCTTATGTTCTTTCCTGCTGTGTACATCCAGCTGTTCAAACTAAAGGCAAGAAGTAAGGAACAAATTAGAAATTTGACAGCCCAAATTGTCATGCGGCGATCTGTTCTTAATGTACTTACTAAATCCTGGGGGGGGGGGTTAATGTTAAAAAAGCCCAAATGAGATGAATGAGTAGGGAATACAGAACTGCCAGTTTTTCACAGACAGTTGTTCCTGGCACGGTATAGACACTCTGATAGCTGTCCTGTTTTCCAGTTGGAATTGCTAGCTTTAGGACAAGCTATATAATTGAGCTTAAGGACCTATAATCAGAGCACAGTAAAATAAGCTAGAGATGGAAACCACTCTGCAGCATACTTTGAAAACGCTGAATACTTTCCCCTAGAATACCATGTGTATTGGGGAGCTTCCCCCCCCCCATCAATCCATCCTTTAGGGATTGCGGAGGTTAAATTTTGCCTTCAAGACTTTCAAGCCTTTGATCTGGGAAAGGTTTAAGGAGGGAAGCAGTCTGACAGTTACGGAACTTATGTTCAGATTGACAGGATACTTTATCCGAAGAAGTCCAGGCAGGAAACTAGAACCTCTTCTGTTTAAATGATCATGGCTTTCTGCTGAAGGTCTTGGAGGACTTTCTACACATGTTGTATTTTTCAGTTAGTAAATCTATGTATAAATGCACCATACAGGTCTTGGTGAACACTTGTACTGGGGCGCCCGTCAGAGAATTGGGATTGGCTGCAGGTTCCTGCAGATGAGGGACTTAGTGACAGACCTGGTTTGCTGATGTGTCAGGTCTTGGAAGCTAAACAGGGTTGGCCCTGGCTAGTATTTGGATGGGAGACCTCCAAGGAATACCAAGGTTGTGAAGCGGATGCAGGCGATGGCAAACCACCTCTGTATGTCTCTTAGCTTAAAAACCCTATGGGGTCACCATAAATTAGCTGTGATTTGACAGCACTTTCCAACAAGAACAACAACAACGGGACAGGCTCGTGACAAACTGTATTCTTTGGGGGCTGGGAGGAGAGAGCTGGGGTCATGTACAGCAGACATAAGGTCAAGATATGAAGACTGAATGGGGCTACCAGCAAGTTAAGAGCTGTGAGCACAGTGAAGCAAAAACTAGGCTAGGAGGAGAGAGGCAGAATATGTGTCCTTTTAACACTTAAGAAACAGATTGATCGTCACTTGTGCGTCACTAAAGTTGATTAGGTGTGCAGCTTTTAAAGTGTAATTGGACCCATTCTGTAGTGCCTGGCTTGACAATACCTTTTCTTGTCCTCCTCCTTAGAAAATGTTCCGGCTTGGTGGTTAGGCATAGATGTGTGTGTTTTGTTTCCTTCCTAACTTAATGAGACGACTGGGTTTAGTCATTGGCTGGAAATGCTTACGCTGTTTGACTTGTTGTTCTTGGCCCAGGAGCCAGTATTGCCACATGTTGACCCTGCTGAGCAAACACATTTTTGCCCAACATGGCTAAGTAAGAAGCAGCGACTGTAACACTTATTGG
>NW_015162500.1:397832-407760 GCF_001447785.1 Gekko japonicus
CGCATCATCAAAAATGTCCAGGTTCTCTACAGTGAGCAGGTAAGTCACCATCTGGCTTGGCTGTTCTGTTCACCCTGGGTGATAAATAGCCCGTGACAGGAATGGCAGGATGTGTCAATATTGTGTAAAGCTTGTACACACAATGGCTGGCCACATGATGTCCAGGCATCCCTGACGATTGCCACATCCTGGTACATGTGGCTTTCTAAATATTACATACTACTTCAACTGTTAACAAAAAAATAATAATTGGAGGATTGCACAACTACAAACTTAGAGGCTTTCTGTCATGACCTGGTGTTGCCCTTGTGGTGTGGTGGTGTTAGAGCGCTGGACTAGGATCTGAGAGACCCTGGTTCAGATCATCGCTGTGCCGTAGAAGCTCACTAGGTAACCTTGGCCAATAGCATGCTCTCAACCTCACGTACCTCCCAGGGTTGTTGTGAGGATACAGTGGAGGAGAGGAGAACACTGTAAACCATGTTGTGTCCCTATTGGGGAGAAAGGTATGGTGTGAATGAAGTGAATAAAGTAAGAGCTTCCAGTTCAATATTTATTGTATTTTAGGTAGGGAGTTGAGAATGATGGGGAGGGGGCGGTGCTGATGGGAGGAGGGGAAGAAAGTCTGCCATGTCTCCCTCCTAATATGAAGGCAATAAATAGGCTTGTTCTGTGAAATAGAGCTGAACTGTTGAAAGCAGTGGAGGATCTGATGGGATTTTTTATTTGGCTGGGCTGTGATTGTTGTAACCATCTAGTCAAAACGTAGCATAGCCAATTGAAATATGTAGGTGTAGCATTGAGGGGAGTGCACTGGAAACGTTACTTCTTGTCTGTATCACGGTCTGGCAGCAAAGGCCGGTGCAGTAATTCAGACCATGTAGATGTTTTAATCATGCTGTTCTGCATGATCAAAACATTATTCAGCATTACATTAATCCTCGTCCTTATGCTTCGCCTCCTATTTTATTGCCCTGCAGTCTGAAATAAGCATTGTTTAATTCATCAGCAATAAATCGTCCCTGTACTTTATATATATACTAGGAAAAAGGCCCGTTGTGGAAATAAGTACAACGGCCTCTAGAAAGAGGCTCTGGGTGGGTGCCCCAGCCTTGGACACTCAGTGTCAATTTGCTGTGGTACCCTCAGCAGGGTATAATGTCACTGAGTCCACCATTTTCTCCAGAGGAACTGATCTCTGCTACCTAAAGAACAGTTGTAATTTTGAGTGATCTCCAGCCCTCACCTGGAGATTGGCAACGATGGTTCCCCAGAAGGGAATAGTTGGTTTGGAGGGTGGAGTCTATGGCTTTGTAGCTGTCCGAGGTCCCACGCCTCCTGAAACCTTACCCTCTTCAGGCTCCATCCCTCACATCTCCTGGAATTTCCCACCTGGAGTTGGCAACCCTATATCCTTCCCAGCCAATCATCAACCTACTTTTATTTCCCCCTCACTCTTCAGCTTTCCACCCCCCACACACATTGGCTGTCATACGGGGGCCCCCTCAGCAGCATATAAGGATACAGAGCCCACCATTTTCTCCAGGGGAACTGATCTCTGCCATCTGGAAAGCAGTTGTAATTCTGAGTGATCTCCAGCCCTCACCTGGAGATTGGACACATTTTACCTCAGAACAGCAAAACTGTTTAGAATGTTAGAAGCAAAAGCCAATCAAGTCGCATATGCAAATGACCTCTGTGTTCCGAGGCAGAGGCCAATGAGGCTGCATATGCAAATAACCTGTGTGTTCTGACTGGCTATGGGGGGGAGAGGAACAGCAAAATGTTTAGAATGTTGGAGGCAGGATTCAGGCAAAGCAGCCAGAGGATAGGGAGACCCTCTGAATGACAGATCAGAGAGTGAACTGATTTTGGAGCGTGTGGAATGTTCTAGAGAAGTGCCACCACCATTCGGCTTTTATTTATAAGGGAGATCCCATCAAGATCCTCCACTGCTTTCAACAGTTCAGCTCTATTTCACAGAACAAGCAAGCATGGTGACAACAGAATAATAAAAATAAAACCCCTCTGGAAATGTGCAGATTGCCCTTTGCCAGTTCTCCTGCTGTGAATACTAGGTTTTGTATACTAGGTGTACACAGGTACTTCCTATTCTTTTTTTTTTTGGTAAACAAATTTTATTTTCTCAGGAATACAACATGTAAAATTAAATCATTTCATTCTATCAATTGTCTACCCCATTCCCAATTCCTCCCCTCCCTCCAGTGGCTTCCCGCAATGCTTCCACCCCTGCTCCAAATTACTTCATATCATCAACTATATCAATTTCTTATCGTTACAGTCTAAAGATAACATCATTTGACTTAATATTGATCTAAACATATTAAGTTTTGTTTCACATCCCAGTTCTTTTCCAGATATATTTTAAAGTCACTCCATTCTTGAAAAAACACGTCGTCTTCTTTATTATTCAACTTCTTCGTAATTTTGTCCATCTCTGCCATGAACAGAACTTTTTGTATCCAGTCTTCAATTTCTGGCACTTTCTCTGTTTTCCAAAATTGTGCATAAATCATTCTCGCTGTTGTGATTAAGTACCAGAATAAAGTCTTTTTAGTTGTATTGACTTCTTCCATTTTCAGTCCCAAAAGCAGAATTTCCGGCGCCTTTTTGAAAGAGCATTTCAGTATTTTTTGCATTTCTTTGTGGACTTTTGTCCAAAAGTCAACAGCTTTCTCACAAGTCCACCACATGTGATAAAATGAGCCTTCATGGCTCTTACATTTCCAACACTTGTTTGACATATTCTGGTTCATATTTGCAATTTTTTTCGGAGTCATGTACCACCTATACATCATTTTATAACAATTCTCTCTAACATTGGTACAAGGCGATATCTTAATAGAATTTTTCCACAAATATTCCCAGGTTTCAATAGACACTTCCTTATTCATATTTATCGCCCATTTTATCATTTGCCCTTTCACAGTCTCATCTTCAGTATACCATTTCAACAACACTTTATACATTTTAGAGATATCTTTTCCCCCTCCACTCTCCCAAACCTTTTCCATCTCATTTTTTTCCTCTCTAAAACCATATTTCCTTTTATCTGATTTAAAAAGATCAAAAATCTGCATATATTTCAACCATTCATATTCATATTCAATTTCATTCTGCTTTTTCATTACCCATTCTGTTCCCACTTTTTTAATTAGATCTTTATGTGGCAACCAGTCTTTGTCTCTATGTCTTGAGTAAGATGTTAACACTTCCACTGGTACAATCCACAATGGTCTTACATCACAAAAATATTTTTTATACCTCATCCATACCACAAATAATACTTCCTATTCTTGTTTGTTAAGGGCCCGAACAGAATTTGTACCAAGATAATTCAATATCTGAATGGCTTGGTTTTCAAATGTGTAGTAATTGCTAACATGGCTGTGAACAAATCCCAGCATTTTGATTTTCTGCCAGACATCTACTCAAATGGATCTGCCCTCCTTTATTCCAGGTTACGTGCAATACACAGCAATGACTAGCCTAGTTATGAGTACCTCCCAGTTTCTGTAGTTCCTGTATTTATTTTACAAATTGATCAAATAGCTGGTTCAGTAGTTCAAAATCGATAGGACCTTAAAGAAATCTAATTTTAGCCCATCCCACTTGGTTCCCATAAGGCACACCCCTGGCTCTGTTCCTGTAGGGTGCATACAGTGGCTTTAAGAGTGGGTTAGTCAGGTTCATGAAGAGGTCCATTAGTGGCTACTAGCCATGCTTTATTAAAGGAAACCTCCATAGATGGAGGTAGCAAACCTCTGAATTAGAGATGTGAAGGCCTAGAAAAAAACCTTTCCCCCTCGTTTTTTTCCTGAAGCCTTTTTTTTTTTCCCGAAAAATTGAAAAAAGAAAAGGGGAAAAAATGATTATGGAACGTTTTATTTTAACATGATGAATAAAATATTTTAAGACAAGGTGTTCAAATATTTTCCAAATCATTTCTAAAATATATATATATAGTATCAGATTGATCTAATTTCTGTGCACTGAGGACAAGCAAGACCTAGGTTACAAACTGAACTCTCCAATGCAAGAACAAGATGCATTTCTTCCTTTAGGAGGTGCTATTGTCACAAGAAAAGAAAAAGGTTTCAGTTTTGTTTTTGCATCTGGGTGGATATTCTGTTTGTAATAATTGTTTGGATACACTATATTTTTAATATGCTAGTTGTGATAATTTCATGCCAAATAAAAATGTCCATAGTCATATTTTATGTTCCTAAAGTAACAGAATGACTTTCAATCTGGAAAAGACAAAAGAAATGCTAATGTAGCATTTTTTTCAATTTTTCCAAAAATTTCCGGTTTTTTCCCGGGAAAAAAAATTCCGGAAATTTTACATCTCTACTCCGAATACCAGTGCGAAGAGGCAGCATCAGGAGAAAGCCTCAGCCTCTGTACTTTGTTGGTTTGGCCTTCTAGGGTTGCTGGCAGGGGGGTGGGAGGGGATGTTTGGCAACATGCATACATCACCCGAAAGTGACATAGGCACACTGATGACGTCAGAGGCGATGCCCTCAAACCATAGAGTTTTGCCCAAAAACCAGAGCACACACCCCAGTGTCACTGATGCGCCCGCGTCACTTCTGGGTGTCATCAGTGCATCACGCATGACGTCTTGGGGGGGGGGAATTCCTCCCACTGGCCAGGGGAATGGTAACCCTAAGGGCAACTGGTTGGCTACTTTGTATGCTGGGCTAGATGGACCACACTGGTCTGATCCAGCAGGTTCTACTTGTGTTCTTACAAATTATTCATATAATTCTAGGGTCATTGTGAGCCTGGTTTGTGAATGCATATGCACCATGATTAGGAAGGGCTTGAGCATCACATACCCTGTTCAGTTCAGGCTACAAACCATGCCAGGACCATCAACTACAGACTTCTGCTTAAGGGCACTGAAATAAAAAGGATAGGTAGAGGATCCGTGGTGCTGCTGGGCAGTATGCTGTTATAATAAGACTTCACCTCCTGGATGTTCTTATCTGTACAGGAAAATCCAGCAGTCAAACAATTGCACTATTTATTGCGGTGTGGGTTTCCCTTTAAGTCTGTTTTCTCATAAGCATTACTTTTTAATGCCTGTTATATTCCTCCCCACAATTCCAGCCTGCCATTTGTTCTCTTTTCCCCGTTTCTTCTCTTCTCACTGTTCTTGGTCTAGAAAGGTCCTCCTTTGCTGAGCTTACTCAAGAGACTTCCCCAGTGAAAGCGGTAGAAATATAGAACAGATCTGTTTTGGCACTTTAAAAGCCAGGAGTTGGGAATCAAGATCTCCTCTTCCTGTGGCTAAATTCTCCTCTAAAGTGGCGTTGACAGCCACAGATATGCCCCGTTTCTGTGGTCATGTGTAGTTTGGCCTTTAGTCCCTGTGTAAATATATGACTGGGAATTGGGTCAGAGACCCATGACCTGACTGGTGTCACAAGTAACATCGTGTTTTGTCCCTGACCGGAAAGTGTAAGCATAGTACCCTTGGAAGCAGATGGGACTCTGGGGGTGTGATGAGTGACTCCAGTTGGCAGGATGGAGTGCCTGGTGCAAAACTGAGTCCATCAAGGGAGAGAATTAGGCAGCCTTCTAACACAGTTGCCAAGAAGGCACATCCCAAGGGGTAAGGGGGTTGGGCACCTCTGTAATTTGAGCCCATGCAGTTATGACTCTCAGGTCGCAGAAGTAATATATTCTTTCCAACGTTTATTGTGTCTTGACTATTCTTTGGCTCATTAAAAAATAATCGGGATTTCATGGCCACTAGCGTGACCACGGACCTAACCTAGGTTTTTGTGGATCCCCTGCATGAAAAAGGGCCCATGCTGGGTGTGGCTGCAATCACACGGAGCATTAGCCACGCTGCATAGTCGGAAGATAGGCGGACTTTCCGGGCGCGATCTCACCGCAACATCTGGGGAGCATAGAGCTCCCGTGGCTGACCCGTGACTACCCTCCGAAGACGCGCAGTAAAAAACTAGTACCTCGGAGGTACTAGTTTCTGGGAACCGCGCAGCAAGAGCGGGCGCCTGATTGCATCCCTGCCGGACTCCCATGGCATCCGGCGCCCGCCGGGTTGTCCCCCCCCCATACCTCCAGAAGCGCCCAACAGCGCATGCGTACAAAGACGTGCGGCGTTGTTGGGGTCGAGGGAGGGCCACGGGGGGCTGCGATGGGGGTGAGCGGCAGCGGCCAGGCGAAGAGCGGACCGCGTGTCCCCGGGCGGGCGGGTGGGCTGCTGGTGGGGAGGGGGGATCTGGCGGGTTACTCCCCCCCTCCCCTCCTTGTGAGCGGCCCACGGACCCTGCCCGGAGTGGGCTGTGCACGGCCCTCCCAGAGGCGGCGGCTCGTTCTGTCCCCTTCCCATCGGCCGGATGCTCTCGGTGGAGGTGCGGATACTCGTGTGAATGGCACCTCCACCCTAACCACGGGACCTCGCTGGGACGTCCGATCCCGCAGCAGTGCGGTATTTTGCCCCGGGGCAAACAGCCACGCTTCCCCCCCCCTGCATTTTCCTGGCCGTGGCCTGTAATGTGTTGTACTGAGCAGCTAGCTGATGGTCTAGGACAAGGTTGGTAATTCAGCCAGTGCTGTGGTCCGACCATTATCTGCTGAAAGCAGGGTGAACGTGGCTCACACCCCCTCCAGGGGCGGCGTAGCAATTAAAAAGGCCCTAAGGCTTTGATGGGATGCAGAGCTTGTTGATAAAACCACAGATCCTTCAGTTTTTAAAAATGATATCTTTCTTCCTGAGTTTATGCCAAAGAAGAGATTGAATGTGAACGCTCCAATTCTGTCTTTGACTTTTCCCCACAAGGAGAGGAGAAAGAGATAACCAGAGACCCGCTGTCATTTACGTGCAAGGTACGGCTCTGAGAAACAGTCCTCTCTGAGACAGGGCTGTTAACCGGAGACTCTTCTTGCAAATGCAGGGCAGGAATTTCAAGGAGTTGTAGCTTTACTCCCTGCAACCTAAGACGACAAACCTGTGACTTGTTAAGGAATGAAAGACAGGAGTGCAGAGAGCCCCTGATTTTGCCAGGTGCTGTTGACTCTGCCAGCCCTTTATTTTTTAAGTGGAGGTTCAGATGACTGTTAATCCTCTGCTGCATTAAGAGGCCTAAGGTAATTTAATATCTGATCTTGTGTCTTTGTGAGTGACATTCTGTTGGGGGGGGGCAATTGCGCATGCTTCTTACAGGATGCTGTGGCTTATGTGTTCTAGAGCTGAGTGTAGTTGCCCCCCAAAAGAGAGGCCTTAATAAATCAATGCAAAATGCACAAGAAAAGGAGAGGAAACAAAAATTTTGTTCATGTAATTTACATAACGTTGGCTTTTTTAATAGCCTCTGTACTTGTAAGTCAGCATAAGTGTGTGCTTTACAAAAATGTGGAAGTTGCGTTTGGGAGTCACCAATCGTTGCACCCCTGAAGCTGCCGCCACACAGCTGCTGGGTAAAGCCATGCCCACATCTGGAGATATGCCAGACAGCTGAGGAGTGGGCACCTGGAGATGTGCTGGGCTTCCGAGCAGCAGCGAGTTGGGCAATGATGCTGGGTATTCTCAGGAATTCTTGCAAGACCTGGAAACCACCACCACCCCCAACCGGGAGCAGAGGAAAGGGGCAGTGTGAACTTATGCCAGCTCTGGGCCGAGGAGGCTGAGTGGGTTTGCTTGCTGTGGCTTGGGGGATTTCAGGAGATTTGGACTAGTGGGAAGGGTGGGAGCTCAGTGGGATGTGATGCCATCGGGTCAGTTCTCCAGATCTGCCATTTCCTCCAAGGGAACTGACTTCCATAGTCCAAAGACCGGTTCCACTGTAACCTTGTTATGCTGCACAGGAATGATGTGATTTAGAGTCAGGACTTCTTTGGCTGTGGTCACATTGGAGGCTTGGCACAGTCTGGGTGCGCCTTTAAGTGCACCAGTTTAAATTGTTGCAGGAAGGTTTGGCCACGTACTCGTCCAGTGGTGAGGCATCCGTATTACTGCAGGGCTTCAACCACAGAGCGTGCTGTCCAGTCAGTTTTTTCAAAATACAGGTGGGCACCAATGCTCCCTCTAAGCTGTGGAGTCTTGTGAGTAAAAATTCTACTTTGTGAGCTACTAGCATTAAAGTTGTGAGTGAGCAATTTGGCTACTGCATAAATTAGTTTGCTCTGGAGCCATCCTTCATGAGCTAAGACAAAAATGTGTGAGCCAGAGGCTAAAAAACTGTGAGCTAGCTCACACTAACTCAGCTTAGAGGGAACACTGGTGGGCACATGTGCATATGCGCTCATGTGCTTATGTGGTTATCGGTAGTTACTCAAAAAAAACCCCAACAATGGCAGAAATGAATCTGATGGTTCAGACTTCCCATCGTGACAGAGGAGTTCAGATGTCCAGAAAATCGGAGTGGAAGCACTGGCATACATAAAGACCAGATTTTCCTCAGCGTTTGTTTACTCTGCTTCAAAGACGGGCCAGAACCGGGTGCCAACAACTGAGACACAGAAGGCAGATGTTGTTGTCTGATCCTGCCCTTTAAATCTGCAAAGGTACCGCTACGATACTGGTGTGAACTGCTCATGTGACCACAGTCTTCCTGTAGGTTACACGTTTGAATTATTTTTGAAGAATCCTGGCAGACTATTCACAAACAAGGTGTGGTGAAAGTTAGGCTTGATTTCTGGATTTTTAAAAAATGCTAACTTAAGAAATGCAGATATTTGAACGGTTGCGGTGAGTAAAGATGGCCTCCTCGTGGCATGACACCGCAAAGGTTTGGGTTGGTTTTTTTTTTTTTTAAACAGATCTTGCTTCTGTTTCTTTCTTTCAGGTTATAAATAATGAATCCTAACCATCTTGTAAAGGCAGGCTAGGTGTCTAGCAAAAAAAAAAAACTTGTGAGCTAGTGGCTTTTATGAATTTCATGTCAGGATGTAGATATCGATGCCTCTTGGAACACCGTCCTTTCCCGTGTGGTGCTTGTCATCTGGATGCGTCCCCTTGTTTGCGATGTTGCTGCATCCCAGTTCAGGCATCATCACTGCGCTTCAGTCTGAACCTCATAGGTATTTCTACTGATGCACTTGAAGCTTTGTTTTTCTTTCTTCTTTTCCCTGGCCATCGGCCTTGTGAAAGGAGGAAAGAAAAGCTGCAGGCGGCGATACTGATTAAGCTTTCCTTCAGTGCTCTCCCTCTTTCCTTGAGGAGCCTGTCAGTTCCGGCATGGGGATTCATCAACATTCTGTGCAGTAACCGTAGGAGAAGGCTCGCACCATCGCGTAGATATTAAAAACCTGTGGCCTGCTCATCTTTTTTCCTGCTTCTAGGCTGGTGTCATTGGGGTGCTTGCTGACTATCTTGCAGCTTGAAGAGAATTACTTTTCTGTATTTCTTTGTGAGATCACATGTCAAGCAGATAGTGCCATCCTGGTCACAGCTACCCCATTGACTTAGAAGGGTGTAATTCGGCTTGGGATGACAGTTGGTCTCCTGCACAGAGGGACTTTGCCTGGCATTCATGAGACTTCGTGACCGAGCTAGCACGGCATAATGGCCAGAGTTTTTGACAAGGATCTGGGAGAGCCAGGTTTGAATGCCGCAGAGGAATTTTCTGGGTGACCCTGGGCCAGTCTCTTGTCAGCGTAACCTACCTTGCAAGGTTGTCATGAGGATAAAATGGAGGAAAGGAGAATAATGTAAGTTGCTTTCGGTTCCCGTTGGGGAGAAAGATGGGGTATAAATGAAGGATGGAGATGACTGAGAGGTGATATGATAACCATCTTCAAGTACTTGAAGGGCTGTCGTATAGGAGTTGTTTTCTGTTGCCCCAGACGGTCGGACCAGAACCAACAGGTTGAAATTAAATCAGAAGAGTTTTTGGCTAAACCTTAGGAGGAACACCCTGACAGTCAGAGCGGT
>NW_015162500.1:407831-449187 GCF_001447785.1 Gekko japonicus
AGCGGTTCCTCAGTGGAACAGGCTTCCTTGGGAGGTGGCGGGCTCTCCTTCTTTGGAGGTTTTCAAACAGAGGCTAGATGGCCATCTGACAGCAAATGTTGATTGTGTGAACTTAGGCAGATCATGAGAGGGAGGGCAGGAAGGGTCACATCCAGTGTTCCCTCTCAGCTGTGGAGTCTTGTGAGCAAAAATTCTTCTATGTCAGCTACTTGCATTAAAGTTGCGAGCGAGCGATTTGGCTACTGCATCAGTCAGTTTGCTTTGGCGCCCTCCTTCCTGAGCTGAGACAAAAACGCGTGAGCCGGAGGCTAAGACACTGTGAGCTAGCTCACGCTAACTCAGCTTAGAGGGAACACTGGTCACATCAGTGCTTAGTTCTTGTGGCCCTTTCTTACACACCCAGGGAAATGCTGATCGCCACTTTGGGGCCAGAAAGCAATTTTTCCCCCAGGCCAGTTTGGCTGAAGACCCTGGAGGGGTTTTTTTCACCTTAATCTTCTGGGCGTGGAACAGTGGTCACTGCAGGTGTGGAAGGGCAGGTATTTGTCAATTTCCTGCATTGTGCAGGGGTTGGACTAGATGACCCAGGAGGTCCCTTCCAACTCTATGATTCTATAATTCTGTGATTCCTGTGGCAGAGAGCCACAGTATATTAAACCATTTTTTAAAGAAATCAAAATGATGTGAAAATAATAATAGAAATTAGTTTGAAAATCTGCTATCTGGCCGCTTTCAGGCTTTTATCTCATAGCGGGGATAGACTTTTAAAAATATATATTAAAGGTAGTGATATTACGCACTGTAATGGAGGTCCTGCAAGCAACGTAAAACATTTTTTACAGCTTAGTCGCTCCTCCTGACTGCATCAGAGAAACACTGGCATGGGGAAAACTCGGGAAACCGAGTGCATCTTCGGAGTCATAAATGACTCGGAGGGGTTTTTGCCCTGTGGTGCACTTTGGCTCACTTACTTGACTCATCCAGAGCTCTTGGTGCTACAGGCATCTTTCTGTGGTGCCCTGAGTCATGAGCTGCTGTGCTGATCTCCGGAGGGCTGGTGGGCATCAACTAAAAACTGAGTACCTCCAAGTAGGAATCGATTGCATTGAAAAGCTTTGTGCTTGGGGTGATGTGAGAGCTCTATCCGTGATGTAACAATGGTGATAAACTCATTTCACACGTGCTGGTAGCCTGGATGTTGTGGCTAACATGATTTGGTAGCTAACGTGCTTGTGTGAAACCACCCCAGGAAGCCAGTACTAAGTCCTTCCCATTCTTGATTGAATTAGTTGAAAAACTTGCACTGATTTCAGAAGGCAATGAGCCCCCTTTCCCCGGTTTGGCGTTACAAATCCTGAAAGGAATTGCAGAAGGTTCTCAAACCTTCCCCTGCAGTAGCCCCTCCAACATTTCTACTCTACTTCCGGCCTTCCTTGTATCTGGAGTGTGCAACACCTTCCCAAAGTGTTATCAGCATAAGAGAGAGGCTCTCTGGATTTCTTTTAACACTCCCTCCCCACCCCAGCATTAAAAGTGTTGCTGAGAGTGACAGATTCTCTCCTTTGCAAAGCATTTCTGTTGTTCACCCTAAGTGATAAATGTCAACTCTGAAAGATATTTTTTCTTCTTCCATGAAAGCGATCGGCTTTGAGTTTCAGCGGCATGAATATCTTGCCAGAGCCACTTCAGTTTCATGTAAATGAGCGAACGGCCAGGAATATTTGGCAAGTGCCCTGGCCTTTAGCTTTCATTTGTGGAACGATCAATGGTTCTTTCTGCCAACTGGGAAAAATTAGGGTCAATGTTCTCTTGCTTGGCTTTTGGTTGCAGAACTTGGATTGACAAATAATCCACTGACTATTAACAACTCATTGCTCCTTTTTTTTACCCCCTCCAGTCTCCTCTTAGCCATGACCTCATCCTTAACCTGACTCAGGACGGAATCAAACTGCTGTTTGATGCTTTCAATCAAAGACTTAAGGTAAAAACAAAATATATTTATTTACTTCGTTTCTACCCCACTTTTCTCCCTTATTGGGACCCAAAGTGGCTTTACAGCATTCTCCCCTTCTCTGTTTTATCCTCACAACAACCCTGTGGGGTAGGTTAGGCTGAGTGTGTGTGACTGGCCCAAAAGTCATCCAGCAGGCTTCCATAGCAAGGCAGGGAATCAGACCTGGGTCTCCCAGTTCATTGTGCAGCGTTCTGAACATGACACCATGCTGTACTTTTCTGCCTTCCCGCTCCCCTCCCACTTAAGACTTACGTGTGCAAGTACACCCAGCCAAAGTTGGTTCCAACAAAAGAGATGTTACAGATGTTCTTCTGGGTAACATCCTGCTGTGTGAACTCTTCCATCTCCTTCTTGTATCTGCCTAGCTAAAACGAACTTCCCAATGAAATCGGACAGAGGTAGAGAACAAGTGATGCATTAGATGCTAGGATATGTAAATACTCAGAGGTCTGAAAGATATCACAGAGGTTTGTGGCTAGTACAAAATTATCTGCTTGTATTTTTATTTAATAAATAAACCCAGAACTATGTTTAATACATAAATCCAGAATTGAGTCAAATCAGAACGTTTGGGCATTGCAAAGGTTACCAGATGCCCTCTTTTTAGAGGGCCTGTCCTCTTTTTTTTTGTGTCCGTCCTGTTTTGGGCTCTTTTTAAAAAGCTGATGAACATGTCCTTTTTGGGGGTCGGAAGGTTAGGAATATTCCTAGTTAGTAGCAGGGTTATTTAAAATTATTTGTCATAATGGTCACTTGTTCAAAGTAGTCAGGAAATATGTCCTCTTTTTTGCTTTTTAAAATATGGTAACCCTAGGCATTGTTGATGTTTGCCAGTGACTCCCTGAGAATAAAAGGAATATAGTACAGGGAACAGCACCACAGCAGCTCCCTGCAAGATCCTTTCCAGTGTCACTGCACCACCCCCACCCCCACCCCGTGCTGCTGCTTGCTTGCCCAATGGCAGTGTCTGACTGCTGCTGCTTGCAGAAACCAGGAAGTCTTTACTTGATTAGCATTCCATGTCTTCTCTCCAGACAAAAACCCAAATCAAATTTCTAGCTGCAGAAAATGCTATATGGCTTGATCTGTAAGAGCCACTGTAAACTGCCAAGTGTTCTTTTGTAGATGGTAGAGAGGCGTTTCCCGTCAACAGTGCCATTGTTCTGTTCCCCCACACACACACACTTTAATTTGCTTAGTTATGGCTCCCCCCTGCCCCTGCAATAATTGTAACTGCTTAGCAGAAGCTAAAATGGTTTGGTAAATTTTTAGTTATGCAATAATCAATAGTTTGCTATTAAACTTTCATTTCTTATGTAAGTCTATTGTGCATAGCTTTAAATGTACCGGTAATATTGTTTGGTAAATGCTCCCTGAGTCCAACAAAGGGAAAATATTTTCTCCTTCAAAGATTATCAGTGTCCAATTGATGGTCGTTACGTTTTCCTGATTGGGTGTAGAAATGGCATTTGACTAGCCAGAATCATAAAGCATTTTAAAGTGTTCATTTATTAGAATAAAAACAAAAAGAAAACACAAAGAAGTATGATAAAGACAAAACCTGTAGTCCTCTAGACGTTTTCAGAGCCCTTTCCCTCTAAGGATTGTTGCTTAGTCGCAGACCACCGGCTCTGAATGTAGAAGGTCTCAGGTTCATTCCATGGCAGTGCCAGTTAAGAGAAATATTTCTTTACCAGGAGTCCTAGAAAGCCACTGGCAGTCAGACTAGACAACAGAGCTAGATAAACCAGTGGCATGTTCACATTACATTCATAGGACCAAACCTTCACAACATGTGTGTGGGAACCATGTTATACTGCATGCTACTGTCAAGAACTTTGGTTCACTCAAAATGGAGTCTGCTTTAAAAATTTGGTTCAATCTGGCTGCGGCCTGCTCTTGTTAAAAATGTTGTCTTTAAGACTCCTTAGTTCACACAATCGTGCTGGAGAAGCGTGTCTGTCTCTGCACCTGCAAGATAAGATGTTCTCTTGTCCTTGGCTTGTTAACATTCCAAAGCAATTAAGTCCTGTGGGAAGGCCTGGTGCTGTGAAACTGCAGATCATGTCACCTGCTCTTCTGACATGACCAGAGACCAATCAGAAACCAGTGATATCACGCTTTCCTTGATTGGCCTCCTTGTATCTGGAAGACATTGTTTGAACCCTGATTGGTGCTCAGGCCTAATAACTGATCTGAGGTTCAGACAATAAATAACTTACCTTAACTCCTATTCAGGGGGCATGTTGGAGTTGCATGTGAAGCTGACATGTAACTCTGCCTTGCTCACCTTTTGGCCATCTTGGAAGCTCTGATTGCTGAAGCCAACCAGCCTGGCTTTTGGACTCTGGAGACGGACTACACTTGGACCCACAGCTGAATGGGCAGCATCTTGTCTTTGAGAACCAAGGTTCTATAAGTGTTTAGCTCGTTTGTTAATCTTTCGCTTTCGTGTTTTATCCCCCACAATATTATTCTACGTAATTTGCACTTTTTATTAATATACTCTGCACGTAAATAAATATATTTTATTCACCAATTCTGGTTTCTGTCTCCACTGCTGCAATAAGTTATCTGGTGCCTGAGACTGTTGGCGACTACCTCTAGAATAACCTGTGGGTCTCCTGCTGTGAGCCAGTCTCACAGGAAGGATTCCTAAGTTGAGTAAGGTCTAGAGTCTGTCCTTTGGCTCTGGACTGGAGGGACATAAAAGGACTGGTGGTAACACTACCTGGTTGAAGGTAAAACAGGTGCCTTTAACCCTTTTGTAGTTGTAGCTAGCCAGCCTCTTTGTGAAGAGAACTCCTAGCCTGGGTTGGGCAGGCAGAGGGGCTCTCTTTGACAGCTACGTATACCATTATAATTTCCCACAGTAAATTCAAGCTAGCCAGCAACCCTTGACCTGGGCTAAAGTACTCACTGTGTGTGTGTTTGTTCCATACTTCCTCCTGGAACTCTTGCTGTTCAGAAATGCCAGCAGCTCAACACATAACAAGTACAAAAACAAAACAAAACAACCCCCCCCTAAGCCATGTGGCTCAGGCAGGGGGGAGGGATCCTGGTTCCTGCCATTGTTTTCACATGACACCCCCGTTCCCCATGATGCAATGAAAAATTGGGCTTTCGCGTATATGAGGAAGAACCAGCCCAGTACAAGCTGTTCTGAGGCACATCAGCCCTGTAGGAAAGAGACTGGCTCTGCTTGATTGCTGGTGCTTGGTAACAAGTAGATTGCAGAGCAACTTTTAAACTAATTTCCAGGATGCTGTGACCTGACAGCTGGAGGGCATCAGTTGAACGGTTTGTCTAGACCAGCAGTCCCTACCAAGTGCTTTTAGAAGGTGGGTGAGGCCAAATGGGGCTTTTGGCCAGTAGGCCCTCTAGTTGGCCATGGAGAGTTTTTAAAAATGCTCTGGCAGTAGTTTACACACAGCATGGGTAATTGTGACTAAAGCCGAGTTTGTGCAAGAAAATATTCTCAGACAATAAATTCATTTCAAAAGGAGTCCTGCTAAAGAGTTTCTAGTAGACTTCATTCCCTGATGTTGAGGATGGGATTGGCTCCGCCTCATGTGGCAGCCATTTTGTGGCTGCTCCCACCAACCTGTGCCAGAATTCCAATGGTGCTCGCAGGCTCAAAAAGGTTGGGGACTCTTGGTGTAGACAAAGGCCTTGTGTTCATAAGGGAACAACACAGGGAGTTTGTGTCAGAGTTTTCTGCCTCCTCCACCCCCCAACACACCGGCTCTTTTCTGCTTGGGATCAAAGGCAGGTAAAAGGAGCTTTAGCCTCCCCCTCCCCTGCTATTTTTGTATTTTCAGACTGCCCAGTGGAGCAGCGAATGGCTTCAGTTGTAAAAGGTGGGTGTAGTTGTATAAGTAATGTGATTTTAACAAGGGAAGGGCAATTTGCGAAGGTGAAAATAGTAGGGGAGTTGAAACTAAAGCTGCTTCTCCCTGCTTGCTTTGGTCGCAAGCAGAAAATAGCTGGCGTGTGAGGAGAGGAAGCAGAAGTCCTTGTGTGATTCCCCAATGAAGACGAGGACTTTTTAATGTGTAGGTAAGCCCACAGGATGGCTTGAGCGTAAGGGGTGAGAGAGGTTAGCTGGGGCAGATAATCTAGCAGTATGTTGAGACTAGAGAAGCACGGAACCTTTAATGGAAACCCCCTGGGGAAATGAAGAGCAGGTTTTTTTAACCATACATTCAAGACAATTCCACAAATGTCCTCCAGTTGTGATGGTTGCAAAGGGCTTGAGATAAGTAGTACCAAAATCCACAGTCAGGGCTAGTAAAGTGCAGGTTAACCCCCCACCCCGACTTCCATTTTCTAAATGAAGATGGTTTACTCGGGTTATAAAAATAATTCTCTGCGCCACACTGTCAATTGCCAGACGAGGTAGGGAACCAGATGTCTTAAGCAAGTTGGAAAGAATAGAGCATCTGCCATTCTGTAACCGGACCCCATAAAAGGGGGTTCAGGAACCATCAGTATCAGAGCTGTTCTGGTCAAGCATTCAATCAAAATATTTTTGTCTCCAAAGCTGTGTCTGCTGCTGCACAGTTTGCCTTAAGTAGGCTCTAGGCCAAAAATGACTGATTTAAATACAAATTAAAAATAGATCTACAGTCCAATTGTTATTAGAACTATAAAGTGGATGCTGTTGCTAAAGGCGTTACTTACTGTCAATAGATCTGTGGGTTTATTATGGTTCACTGTATTTAATATTTTTCCAAACAGTAATTCCATATCTATGTTGTTGCTGTGTGTGTGTGTGTGTGTTTTGCCTAAGGAAAATTGTTGCCCCAGAATATTCCGAGATGGCCAAAGTGCTCATTTTAAGTGGTCAATTAAGTGTATAGAAGGCTGAAAATTAATTGGCTTAAAAAGTGGATAGTATAAATAGTTAATGCAGTTTATTTCTGTCATTTTTTATTTCTTCTCCCTCTCAGATCGGTGAATGCCCCCTTTTTTGCTATCTTGCTGTTTTCTGTCATTTTTTATTTCTTCTCCCTCCCTTTATTTCTTCTCCCTCCCTCACTCCCCCTTTTTTGCTATCTTGCTATAACTCCCCTTTAGTATTTAATTGTGTTTGTATTCACCAAGAATTTAACTGTTTATTGGGTTGGTTCCCATCAATCTGTTCCACTAGTGGAGGCTTTCCCTTGCACAAGAGGCTGAACCTCTGCTAGCAAAACGTATCTGTGGGACCAGCCCACTGTTTCCCATTTCCTGAGCCTTTTCTTTTCCGACATCCTTCCCCAAGACCCCTTGCTAGGTGCAGAGGCACGTTAGCATTTCTGGTGCTGCTTCGAAGGGTGGGCGGGGGAATCTCTAAGTTGTCATAATGTAGTATTTTCCCCTCCCCTCATTGTAAACAACTTTTTCCTTTCCTTTTTCAGGTGATTGAAGTTTATGACTTGACTAAAGTGAAGTTAAAATATTGGTAAGTAGTCATTCAAAGAAATTTCACTTTTGACAGCCTGCCCTTTGTACTAACCAGAGGCTATTGGATGGGACCAAAGTAGAGAGAGGAGTGAATTAAAACCATTACAAAGCCTTTGAGCTAGAAGAGGGTGATTATGGGATTGAGTTGGATGCCAGGTTGTTTGTTGACTTGCTTGGTTGTCTTTGTTTCAAAAGTCCTTGGCCGTGGATGTGGGAGAACCAACTGTAAAGCTATCTTTGGGCAAGTGATTAACTAACCTCCCTTCTGTGGTGGCTGAAAAACTAGACAAAACAATCATACAACATGTCATGCACCAGTGCTATTGTGTTTGAAGTTGTGACTTCATTGCTCAACCCTACTCTGAATAGAATTGTGGGAACAATGATGTTTTCTGGAGAAATCCACCCCAATATTTAGTTTGCTGCAAGGCATATTTGTTCGCCACAGTTTACTCTCCTGTGGTATCTAAAAGGGTGATATCGTTTCCAGCTTGAATGATTACATTTAGAAGGCTGCAGTTAGAGAATCTGGATTAAGCGTGCAGGTGCAGAAGGGTCCCATGCGCTCATGTGAAATGTTCTTGGTTCACTGTGAAGTGAATACATGTTATAGCTAGCATGGAACTTACCAGTCCTCAGATCACTAGAATCTAGAGTTTGTTCTTCCAGTGGGCAAAAGAACTTAGGGCACAAGCCTTATGTCTGGCTTGTACTAGTTTAACTGCCATGTCTTCCCCCAGATTGTTCCAGCTGTTGTTTGGTGAGGTTGCTGAAAATTCTCTGTTAAGAGATCTTTGTCTTCCAGGGGCACTCCAGTTCCCATGGTTCTAGGTGGGACATTTTGCCCTGAGTGCACCTTAATGCTTTGCATTTTTTCCTCTTCTGAGACATTTCCTATGAATTAATTTTGTGTGTTGCCGGTGTAAGAGTGTGGCGAGGACGCTCCCCATAATAAAAAGTGGAGCTTGGCTTTGGAAAATGGATCAGTTTCTCTCTTTCAGAGTGTCTTAGTCTGCTGAATGAAGCAAGTGGTTGAAACAAAAAGCCACTCCTTTCTGTGCATAAAAATGTTCTGAGTGTGTTTCTTGAGTGGATTTTTCTTGGTGACGTTCCAAAAGGATTTCATAATTCCAGGGTGTCATTGAGTGTGTCTGGGAATAACCTTTGCCTCAAGCTCCTGATCTTCACAGTGGGAATAACAAGTTGTCTTCCCCGGGCAGCTGTGAGGACAGAGGCAATCAAAACAGATTGTGAAGCTCAAGGATTCTTGATGCACTTGTCTATATCGAGGATGATTCACTAGTGTATAGCATAGAGTATCTGCTGATTCTGAGGCTTTCTTTTTTCCTTTTGCTAGTGGTGTACATTTCAACTCTCAGGCTATTGCTCCAACCATAGAACAAATTGATCAGTCGTTTGGGGCAACACATCCAGGAGGTGAGTTATCACTTGCAGATTTATGTGCATGTGGAGACATGATTTACTGGCTCCATGGGAACCCTAGGTGTTCATTGGAGGCTGAGAGTCCAGAGAGTTAACAGACTTGTTCACAAATCTTGAATGTATGCACCTGTGATCTTAATGGTTTCTAAATTCTGTGCTACCCCTGTGTCCTGCATGTAGAACTCTGCTCAGGAAAGCAAGAAACCTGCTTGGAGGCCAGCTGCCTCATCGTCCCATTTGGTCCCTGCTGTTCTTTGCAGTGGATGGTCACAAGTCTGACCTCTGCTGCCGAATTTCCCAGGAGTCAGCACTTGTGGCCTTTACCAAATTCCTGAACTAGTTTGTTAGCGGTGTTGGCCAGTCACATGAGATAACACACTTTAATGAGCCACCAATGTTTTGGAGGCCCTGCCCCAGATGGCCCAGGCTAGCTCAGCCTCATCCGACCTCGGAAGCTAAGCAGGGTCAGCCCTGGTTAGTACTTGGACGGTAGACCACCCAAGGAAGGCTGGGGTTGCTACTCAGAGGCAGGCAACGGCAGACCACCTCTGAACATCTCTTGCCTTGAACCCCTACAGGATTGCCATAAGTCAGCAGTGAGTTGGTGGCTAAATTAATTAATTGATTGATTAATTAATGTTCCAGGGGCATGCAGTGGGTTGGATGCAGACTAAAGAGAGCCAGTTTGGTGTAGTGGTTAGGAGCGCGGACTCTAATCTGGGAGAACCGGGTTTGATTCCCCACTCCTCCACATGCAGCTGCTGGTGTGACCTTGGGTCAGTTAGAAGTTATTTCAGAGCTGTTCTCTCAAGAGCAGTTCTCGAGAGAGCTCTCTCAGCCCCACCTACCTCACGGGCAGTTCCCTCTAAGCTGAGTTAGTGTGAGCTAGCTCACAGTTTTTTATCGTCTGGCTCACACATTTTTGCCTTGGCTCAGGAAGGACGGCTCCAGAGCAAACTAATTTATGCAGTAGCCAACTCACCTGCTCACAACTTTAATGCCAGTAGCTCAGAAAGTAGAATTTTTGCTCACGGGACTCTACAGTTTAGAGGGAACATTGCAGGGTGTCTGCTGTGGGGAGAGCGAGGGAAAGGAGATTGTAAGCCGCTCTGAGACTCCTTCAGATAGTGAAGGGGGCGGGATATAAATCCAGTCTCCTCTCTTCTCTCCTCTCTCCTCTCTCCTCTCTTCTCTCTTCTCTCTTCTCTCTTCTCTTCTCTTTTCTTCTCTTCTCTCTCTCTCCCCCCCCCAATTTCCATTGATTTCCTGCAGCATACCCCCTCAGATAGTTACTCAGGGACCCCTATCTCTGCCCCATCCCTGGAGCAGCATTTCATGGCGATCAGTGGGGTGGAGGGATGCAGGAAAGTTCCATTCCACTGATGGAAAATTTAGTCTAGATCCAACCCAATAGATGCCCCGTGAAAACTGAAGATGATGTACTGTCCGTATATACTTGATTTCTGCCCTGTGATGTGCATTCCCTTTGCTTTCCCCACTGTCATCTCCAGTCAAACAGGCTTTGTGGGATTCAGTATTGCTTCAGAAAGCTGCAAACCCTGTTTCCCCGAAGATGACAATGAGACAAAAGAAATGAGTGTGTACAGTCGGAAATCACCTGTCAACTCTCTTTGGAAAACATTGTCTGCCTACAGTCAGAGTTGCACATGGATTTATTCCCAGCGAGAGAAAAGGCAATTTGGTGGTGGTAGTGTATTTTCTTTCCTGTTGATGCATTTATTTGTGTCTCCCTGTGTGCTCCCCACCCATCTCATTTGCTTAGAACTACAGAAAGAAACTCTAGCAGTAAGGTTTTTTTGTGATGGGAGGGGGCTGTGCCTTTAAATGCTGTCTCTGTCTTATTTCCCACCCATGCAGACCCTTTGCCTGCAGGTTTAATTCCATGAACTTTACCAAATGTTTCTCATCCCCTCTGATGTTTTTGTGTAGTCTGGGTCTGTTCTGAAGGTGCTCAAATTACAGTTGTCAGACAGCGCTCTCCAGACACAAGCCTTTTGTCCTTTAAACCATAGCAAGCATTCCCATAGACAGGAGCTGATAGGCTTGCATAATTAGATGTCAAGCTCAGCTAGGCTAGTAAAGATGCCTCATGTTCAAAAGCCCTGATTTATCACGAGAGAGAGGTTTAAGTGACTATCTTACTATAAGCCTAAATGGAAAAGCAAAACAGTGCTTATAGCACTTTCTCCAGGGGATCTGAGGAATGCAGGATTCATGAGTTAGGAGTTTCCACTGGTGGATGAGGCCAAGGCAAACTGATTGCGATGATGGTAGTGCTTACTGTTTGCCTAGTGCTTTTCCTATATTCTTCGCACGGGCTGCAGTCCCACACTACAATAATCCATAGTTTGTCAGCCACGGTTTGAGTGAATTCTGGTTGTGTATGGTATCAGAATACAGGCTGCCAAACAAACGGTGGTTTGTTGGCAGGTGCTAAACAAGGACTCCAAACCATGGTTTGTTCCAGTCTTGTTAACTGGTTTGTACTAACTGTGATTTGGCCATGACATCTCAGCGCAGTTCGTTCAGCAGCACCACTATCTTAGCTTCCTTTCAAAGGGCACTCTCTCCCACTTTCCCCCTCTGCCTTTTTTCTGGGGGCTCCCCCATTTTACTAGTGACAGTTTCACCCAGCAGAAGTGTGTTTCAGAGGGATCAGCCTCTTCAGAGGGGAAATTTAAAAGGAGGGCAAGATAAGTGTGTGGGGGGGGACACTGGAAAAATATGAATATATGAAGCTGCCTTACAATGAATCAAACCATTGGTCCACCACAGTCAATATTGCCTACTCAGACAGCAGCAGCTTTCCAGGGTCTCAGACAGATGCCGGGGATTGAACCTGGCTGGGACCTTCTGCATGCCAAGCAGATGCTTTGCCACTGAGCCACAGCTTTCAACACATGGACACGTGAAGCTGTCTTATACTGAATTGGACCCTTGGGCCATCAAAATCAGTATTGTCTACTCAGACTGGCAGAGGCTCTCCAGGGTCTCAGGCAGAGGTCCCTCTCATCACATACCACATGATCCGTAGTGCAGATGCCTGGGATTGAACCTGGGACCTTCTGCATGCCAAGCAGATGCTGTTCCACTGAGCCATGGGCCTCTCCCTTCAGAGTGTTACAGAGTGGGAGGCTGATGATCCTTAGCAAAGCAGAAGCCTTGAATTACTTCTCCCCCCTCCCATTTATTGCAGCTGACCAATAGCGAGCAGGCCAAATACATGGTGAGATTTTACCAGTAGCCTGGCAGTTCAGGGGAGCTCAGAATAGCACTTTTCTGCTTGAAGGTAGGAAAGGAGACAAGCAGCAGACTGACCGGGATTTATGAACTATCTGTGGTTTTTTAATGTCCAGTAGGCTCACCAGGAGTTGTGCAACCACAATTTATTGTGACATCTGAATGCAGCCTTACATCAGCTTGATAGTCTTTACCTTACAGGCAGTGTTCCCTCTAAGCTGAGTTAGTGTGAGCTAGCTCACAGTTTTTTAGCCTCCAGCTCACAGATTTTTGTCTCTGCTCAGGAAGGATGGCTCCAAAGCAAACTAATTTATGTAGTAGCCAAATAGCTCTCTCACAACTTTAATGCCAGTAGCTCACAAAGTAGAATTTTTGCTCACAAGACTCCACAGCTTAGAGGGAGAATTGCTTACAGGGTTGTTGTAAGATGAGTTTTATCCCTTTCTTATAGATAAGGGGGCTGAGAGTGAGACTGAGGTTGGCTTGAGGTTGCCAAGGGAGGAGGAGGTTATTTGTAGAGAACTTTCCATAGACACTGCAGAATTCCATAAACAGAAACCACTCTTAAGGGACATTTCAGTTTAAACCAGAGGCGTTGAACTCATTTGTTACAAGGTCCAGATCTGACATGAACGTTACTTTCTCGGGCCAGGCCATGTGTGCCATAAAACGTAATGTCAGATAGATACTGGATATATAAACTTTATAAATGATACAGGCAAACCGAATTAACAATATTATTTTTACTTAAAATACAAACAAAAACTATTGATGCCTAGGAGTGAAAGCAACTGATTTACTGGGGAACCCACAAAAGCCCCAATAAATGTATTTAATCATACGCAAGACTAGGTTTTTTCAAAGAGATACCATAAAAGGGGGGCGTCTTACATTTCCATACAAATTGGTTACTTTTTGTATATATAGCACTTTTAGGAGACGAGTAAATAAGGCAAGCAAATGAGGTAGTTTTCCAGCAGCTGCACCCAATGCACCCAGCCTCAGTAGCTGAGCATGGCTATGATCCATCTTTAGCTCATTGTTTCCTCTCTTCCTCCTGAGGATCTTGAGGAAGCACACTGGACTTCCTCCTTCACTGCCCCATCCCCACCAACAACCCTGTGAGGTGGTCCAGGCTCACCGATTGGCCCTGAGTGACAGACAACAGGGTCTTGATTCAGGAGGCGGGGGGAGGGGGTCTGACTCTGGCTCTCCCAGAGGGCCCCCCCCCCAGTTCTCATCTCTCCTACATTTCCCTCAGAAGTGGTGGGGCTTGAGGGGAAGGCCTGACAGAGAAGCTGTTTCTGAAACCTCCAAGGGGTGCTTTTTGTCCTCCTGTTACCCCTTTTCCCTCATGGGCTGAGAACAAGTGGGGGGGGAGAAGGGAGGTCACCATACCCCACCCTCCCTGACACTTATGCTGCCTCCTGTCTCCACGGCTGTTCATAAATACAGTGGCAATGGCAGCTCCCCTTTTCTTTTTCACTCCTCCATTCACTTCCGGAAATAAAGCTGAAGTAACTGCAGCCAGTTTTTTAAATAAAGCAGTTTTAAAAACGAGTTTTCTAATGATACCATAGTGAAATTTAAAAGGTGAGCTGATATTTGGTAGTGCTATCTTTGACTTCATGAAATGTTTGACTGCATCATATAATAGGGACCAGCCTACCTAAGGGACCATATGTTCCCCCAAGGGCACTACGGTCGGGGAGCCGGAACCTATTGGATGTACCGGGTCCCCAGGCCATCAAGCTGACCATGACCAGGAACAGGGCATTTTCAGTGGCGGCTCCTATCTGGTGGAATGAGCTCCTGGAGGAGATCAGGGCTCTGCGGGACCTAACACAGTTCCGCAGAGCCTGCAAGACGGAGCTCTTCCGCCAGGCTTTTGAATAGGAGCCGCCACCACCACAACGCATCAGTTTACCATCAACGCCCTGAAATTCCTGGAATCCCTGGAATTTCCGGTATATGGACATCTGGATATGGGCATAGACCATTAAAGCCCTAAAAAAGCACCGTGAGCGAGAATGGGACATTCAGAGGACTGCCATCCTGTTTTTAGATAGCCTTGCTTTTAGATAGGCTATAAATTGTGATGAATTTTTAATATTTTGTATTGTTTTTACTGTTTTATTAGCTATATGCCTGTTAGCCGCCCTGAGCCTCCGGGGAGGGCGGGATAAAAATGTAAATAATAAATAAATAATAGTCCGGTGACCAGACCAGTCATAGTGGGACTAAACTGACCTCATCTTAATGGTTATGGATGATAATGCTCAGTAGCAGTGTCCACACCTTAATTATGCAAATAAGTATTTATTTGAAAAATATTCTGCTTTAAAATTCTTAACATCCGAGGAAAATGGTGGTAGAGTAGATTAATGGGGTTGTGCAGATGTGACAGATGTGCCCAGTCTAACCAGGGTTAGGAGATAGTGTGCCATAGGTTGGTTAACAAACCCTATATCATTCATTTGTTGAAGCAAAAAATAAGTGGATATATCGGATCAAGGAGGCTGTAATCCACAAAGACTGATGCCAGAATGGAAATGTGTTGCTCTTTCATCTCAAGGTTTCAGTTTATTTTGTCATTAGCTTTGATCCATCTACAACGCTATCCTTTTATTCAAGCAAACTATGGAAAGGCAGGAGAATCCTCATGGGAGGGGAGGGAGGTCATGCCCCCAAGACTTGCTTCTGTTATCTCAGTTGTAGTTTAGGAAAATTACCTCTACATCAGACCTTTGTGGGCTTAGTGGTGCTTCACCTTGGCTTGGAGGCGTTGTAGTAGAAAGTACATTATCTGTTGTTTGCTTAAAGTATTTATACCCAGCCTGCTCACCCACGGGTTTCCGAAGGCAGCTCCCTATATGGTTTCTTCAGTTCTACAGATACTATAAACGGGTTGAGAACAAAAGAAGACTTTTTCAAAGCAGCAAAAGGCATCTCCTCTTTGAACATTGGGAAATAGCCTCCCCAATTCCATAGCCTGCTCCTTCCGCAAATGTCCATGTTTAATTTAACTGTTCTAAGACAAACAGAATTTCTAGCTATTAGTTGTTATGTGTTGTCAAGTCACGACTGACTCATAGTGACCCCAAGACCATGGGGTTTTCAAGACAAGGCCGTTTGCTGGTTTGCCATGGCCTTCCTCTGTGCAACAACCCCAGTCTTCCTCGGTGGTCTCCCATCCAAGTTCTAACCATGGCCAACCCTACTTGGGTTCCAAGTTCTGATGAGATCAGGGTAGTTTGGGCTACTAGGCTGCTGAAGCTCTACCTACTGATATCATCTTTCACTCTGTTTTATGAAAGTTTGGGGCATGTGCCTGTGACGTTCTCAATGAATCGATGCCACTGATGTATCGAAAAGGGGGGGGGGAATACTGTTTGTTTTAATGTGTGTGTATGTTCCTTTCCTCCTCCTCCTAGTGTACAACTCAGC
Source organism: Gekko japonicus (assembly GCF_001447785.1). NCBI lineage: Eukaryota > Metazoa > Chordata > Lepidosauria > Squamata > Gekkonidae > Gekko > Gekko japonicus. The sequence goes on from NW_015162500.1 coordinate 423,445, forward strand.
GGAGCAACTTTTCCACCTCAACTTCAGAGGACTGTCTTTTTCCTTTCAATTGGACTCATGGACTGAAACTCCCAAGTATGAGGTCAGAAATTGACTTACTTAAACAAATAACTTTGCTTAGCCAAGTCGACGGTGTGTTTTGAAACTCTTTAACAATAAATCTCTTCTTTTGCCATAGTTAATTATTTGTGAGATATGTGGCATTCCTCCTCAGCTTGGTTGAGACGTTACAGGTCTTACTCTTAAACTGTAGGACTGAAGCCAGACGGAAGTTTTCTGCTAATGGAAGGGAAAGTTTCCCCAAGTTCCCCCTTCCTGCTGCAGACCCCCGATTTGTCCCTCCTGCCATTCCTGGGGGTCCCCCTGTCCTCTGGGGAGATCCTTGGCTGCAGAGGGAAGGGCGGAGGCAAGACGGCTCTGCTTCGGTTAGGGGAATCTGCCTTCTGTTAAGCAGAAATTTAGTTTCTGTAGATTTTCCGGGATGTGTGGCCATGGTCGTGGCATTGTAGAACCTGACGTTTCGCCAGTAACTGTGACTGGCATCCTCAGAGGTATAAACACAGAAAGATGGAATACTCTCTGTGTCAAGGTGAGAAGAAAATGGTAGGCCGTAAATATATATCTACTCCACAAGGTGGGTAGGGCTGAGTCGTTGTCTTGTAGGAGTTACTGGTGAAACGTCAGGTCCTACAATGCCAAGTCCATGGCCACACATCCCGGAAAATCTACAGCAACTAATGAACTCCAGCCGTGAAAGCCTTCGACAAGCAGAAATTTGTTGGGATCTGACCCATGGTCTGGCAGTCGTGAATACTCCACTGGCACTTTTGCTCATTCTTCCCCCTGCCCCGTGGCTCAGGCTTTCCTGCTTCTCCTGCCTCGATCCTTTTCTGGTCAGCAAGTGGCTAAGGATAAATGTAGCGTCTGGGTCATTGTTGCCACTGGCCATGATTGGACCTCAAACCAGAGAGAGAAACCTTGGTTAGTAGGGGATATCATAATGCCACTTCATAGATCATGATAAATTACAGCTCCCACTTACCAGGAACAGGGGTGTGGGGTGGGAGACGTCATCTTGCAGGCCCACAAAATGCAACCAGTCTTCAAACCATGCTTTGACAGTTGGGCCCTCTGAAGACTGAACCGAACCTTAGAATTTGTAATAGTGACCTTCCAGAGCTTATTCAGTTGAACAAGAAACAGGCTGCAAAAGAAAGAATACCCTCCCTCCGCCTACTCTTGTGATTGCGACTCAGAAGTTGTAAAACATTTTCATGAAAATTAAGGCAGTTTTTCTTTTCTTTTGGTAATGCATGTTGCAGGCTGGGTTAACCTTTAAAGTTCAGCGCGTGACCCAGTTAAATTGGGGAGGGACCCCGCGATGTGAGAATGCTCTAGGACTATCCCGGCAAGGAGTAACTTTCCTTCCTTTGCTTTGAATTACGTTCCATTTTAAAATGTGGAATGTATCTCAAAACAAGAAAGCACCAGCCCTGTTTCCAGTTCTGAGAACTGCTAGACCTAAGAACATCAGAAGAGCCCTGCTGGATCAGACCTGTGCTCTGTCTGTTTAGTCCAGCGTCCCATCTCACACAGTGGCCAAGCAGATATTCCAGAGGATAATCTGCCAGCGAGAGTTGCAGAAATCTCACTGTACTTAGAAACAGGCAACAAGGGGAATGCTGGCTCCGTCTTTTGGCAGCCACATGCAGAGAACAAATGCAACTGGTAAAGCCCCAGCAAATACTTTGGGGTCATCTCGTTTTGCCACCAGCAGGCAACCCCTGCCGCAAGATACTCCATGGAGGTTTTAATTTTAATTTTACAGTGCAAGAGAGGTCAAGTTTCGGAGGTCTTTGGAGATCCCCTCCAATTGCACTTGGTAACAGTTCTGACATTTTTATGCAGTGTTGTCCTGCAATCAAAAACATCTTTTTTTGGTTCATATTATCATATATGGTGGAGGTGCGAAAAATTAGTTAAATTTTGGAAAAGTATAAAGCAACTAATTGCGGAAATAGTGGAAATAGATCTCGCGCTAGACCCAGAAATATATTTGTTAAATATGTTACCAGAAGGGATAAAGTATAACGATACATGTTTGATTCTATACATTCTTACTATTTCCAGAATTCTTATAGCTAAATGTTGGAAATCAGATAACATTCCAAGAAGAGAAGAATTAATTATAAAGATTATGGAAATAAAAGAAATGGACAAACTAAATATGATTTTGTCAGGAAAAGATGAAAATGTGTTTAAAAAAAGATGGCAGAAAGTCGATGGTTGGTTAGAAAAAAATAGGTAAAGGAAACTCCGAAGTATGATGTACATGAGTATACTTTTGTGTTGTTTTTGTTATGGAAAATATTTAAATAAACTTTTTTTTAAAAACCATCTTTTTTTTGCTCTCCCTAGCCAAACTTTGCCCATGGCCTAGCTTCTTTGCAAATTCCACATGGTGCAACTGTGAAACGCATGTACATCTATAGTGGAAACAGTCTGCAGGATACCAAGTAGGTGACCTCTTGGATTGTGATCTTCTGTCAGTCACGTTGTGTGCATGCAAATCTGCAAACACTAGTTGTGCTTGGATCTTATTCTCAAGTATTTCCATAGGTTTGCCTAGTCTTTTGTTCAAGCAAGCCAGCTTGTATGCTTAAATGTTGGGCTAGTAATGGGTTTGCAGACATATCTCCCAAATATGAACTCACTAAAGCTTTAGCTGATCTCCAAGAATTATTCGCAGGCTGAAGTCTACTGAGATAACTTCTGTTTAGAAGTCACATGGTAAGACATTTGAAGAGAGATGCTGTAAGCAACTTCTCTGCAGTCTACTACTTTCCCATAACCTGAGCTATTTTAACTGAAGATCGTGGGGGCTGAACCTGGGACCTTCTGCATGCAAAGCAGATGCTCTGCCACTGAGCCACAGCCCCACCCATTGCCGCTGGCATAGAAAAGTAAACAGGAAAAAGCTTCTGTTTGAGACCTTGTGTGCCTTGTTAGTGGTTTTACATAAGAACATAAGAAAAGGTTCTGCTGGATCAGACCAGTGGTCCATCTAGTGGCCCAGTGGCCAACCAGTTCCTCTGGAGGGCCAACAACAGAGCATAGAGGCTGAGACCTTCCCCTGATGTTGTCTCCTAGCACTGGGATTCAGAGGTTTAGTGCCTCTGAATGTGGAGGTTCCCCTCAGTCACCATGGCTAGTAGGCACTGCTAGAGAGCGAGAGCGAGACTGGATTTATACCCCGCCCTTCACTAGCCGAAGGAGTCTCAGAGTGGCTTACAATCTCCTTTCCCTTCCCTTCCCCACAACAGACACCCTGTGAGGTAGGTGAGGCTGAGAGAACTCTTTCAAGAACTGCTCTTTCGAGAACAGCTATTGTGACTGACCCAAGGTCACACCAGCAGCTGCATGTGGAGGACTGGGGAATCAAACCCAGTTTTCCCAGTGTGTCTAATCCCCTTTTAAAGCTGTCTATACTGGTGGCCATCACTATATCCTCTGGCAGCGAATTCCACATCTTAATGACTCTCTGGGTAAAGAAGTATGATCTTATCATTGCAGGGCTCCCATGATGCCCCTCAGCTGTTTCCTTGGAAACGTCTATGCAGAGAATGTTGACGTTCTGAGAGATGGCACTGGACCCTCAGGTTTACGGCTTCGCTTACTCACTGCAGGTATAACGTCTGAGGAGAGACATCTGTGCACCTCTTTCCATTCAAAGGCACAACCACAGACGTGACCATGCATAGCGTGATATTTATGTCAACACATTTTGAGGGCATTGATTCGTCTCAAAAACTTGCTTCCAAATTCTCCCTCTGCTGTGCCACAGTGAGCTCTAATGTCCTAGGAAATATCACTTCATTTATTTCCAAACTCACTGTGATACCCTTACCAGCAATTATAAGCGTGATGGTGGGGAGGCAGGATGAGCTGGAGGTGAGTTAGGTTTGCTGGGGTGCTTAGCTGACTTTATCGCTGAACATCATCAAACTATATTTGGGACAGCCCTTCTATTTATGCACAAAGGTTCTGCCACAGGGATTCTGAACCCTTTTGAGTCTGCAGGCCCCTTTGGAATTTTGACACGGCGTGGTGAGAGTAACTAAAAAAAATAAACATGGCAGCCACAGAATACATGCTGAAGAAGCTGGAGCCAGCCACAGAATGACTGCTGGGGGACACCTTCAAGTCACACAGTGAAGGTCCTTGTGTGGTGGTGGCAGCTGCTGGAAAAGCACATTTTTTAAAAAGTCTGCACAACCAGTTAAATCTTCCATGGCCAATCAGAAGCCTTGCCGGGCAAAAGCCCCACTAGACCCCACGCACTTTCTAAAAACACTTGGCGGCAGTGCTCCCTCTAAGCTGTGGAGTCTTGTGAGCAAAAATTCTACTTTGTGAGTTGCTGACATTAAAGTTGTGAGCAGGTGAGTTGGCTGCTGCATAAATTAATTTGCTCTGGAGCTATCCTTCCTGAGCGAAGACAAAAATGTGTGAGCCGGAGGCTAAAAACTGTGAGTTAGCTCACACTAACTCAGCTTAGAGGGAACACTGCTTGGCGGGCACCAGGAAAGATGTTAACAAGTGCCATGGAGCCCCCAGGCACCATGTTGGGGACCCCTGTTCTCCCACTTAGCTGCTCATAGTCAGTAAAATCAAGGATAGACCTCCAAATTCTAAATACTCAGGAACTGTTGACTTAATCTAAAGGTACGATAGTACATACAAAATAGCATAAGTTCATGTACAAGTACATTGAAGCCTGTGGCTACTAAATTACCAGAATAACACAGCACACACTCACAGAAACACTTCTTTATTAGCCTCAGTAATAATATTAGTTGTAGATTTTCTGGGCTGTATGGCCGCAGTCTTGGCATTGTAGGGCCTGACGTTCAGAACTCCTACAAGATCATGACTCAGCCCTACCCCACCTTCCTGAGTAGATATAAATTACCTGTCTACCATTTTTCTTCTCACCTTGACACAGAGAGTACTCCATTACACCTCTGTGTGAAGAATGGAGACTCAAAAGAGACCAAAAGTGGCAGCGGAGGGAGGGAGGGAGCAGTGTGGAAAGTGGCAAAAGGAAAAGCAGGAGTGTGAAAGGGGCAAAAGAGAACAAAGAGAACAAGGGAACTTTAAAAAAGGAGAAGGAAGGTATGCGAATTGAGTCAGGAAGCAGGGCAGAAAATAGGTGCCAGGAAACACATTTGGCGGGTGCTAGAATGCTTGTAGTCACCATGTCAGGATTCACTGCACTGGGGCAATCTGGCGAAATGTTGCAGGCAACGCATATATTTGGGGGTTTGCTGTGAAATGCCCTAAGGTCCTTTCTGCATTTGCCTGCCACTCTGGATTTTCTCTGTGTTCAAGTCAAGGCGATTTAAGTCCACTGCAAAACAGCATCCAAATAACCCGGGGCAACAGCAGGATGAAACTGGGCTGTCCACTGAAGGGAGGTAATGTAATGCAGATTGGGGGGGGGGACCCAGAATAAAAACAAGATTGAACTCTATTTTAGTGCAGAATTGGGGGGGGGGGACCTGGATTAAAAAGGTTGAATTCGATTTTAGTGCACAACTGCTTGGAGGACACTGCAGTGAGCATGGATTAAAAGGAGAGCACAGAAAGGGCCTAAAATAGGGTAGGACGGGGCAGGATTACAAGTACAGAAACGCAGCAACAATAAAACCAAGTCAGCCCTTCCACATTTCAGGTTGTGGGGAAATTTTCCATTGAAGATTCTTCCCATTTCTGACCATGCGATGCCCTTTTCCCATGGTATTTTCCTGCAAGATTTCAGGATATAATGGCATATGTCTGAGAATCTTGGGAATGTAGTGGAAAAGACTTTTGTTTTTATCAAGTTGGGGGGGGGGCGAACAAGCAATTTAAATGGTGTTGGGTTTAAATGAGTTTTGAACAGCAAGTTCAGGGTTAGCTTATTTGCAGCCAATGTAATAAATTATGTTTACTGGTTTAGCTAATCTTATTGCCTCTCATCCTGTTCTTTTGAAGGTTAGTACCACAGAAGTAACTTTTTGATTGTGCTTAGAATTTTTAAAGAAGGAGATTAAGACTGTAGACAACTTTAAGTGAATTTTGCTTCTGTCTTTACAGAGAAGGAGAAAGGAGAGATGTCTAGGACAGGGAACGTGTATCCTGGCATAGTAGGAAGGAGTTAGCTAATGTCCAGATAATATAATTGGTTTTGAGAAGGCACTTTTTCAAGATAAAAGTGTGAGGTCTAGGTAACGTACATGCCTGAGATTTAAAGAGAACCTGTTAGCTGCTTATTAGTTTTATATATTGTGGATGAAATCTTGCATACTAAAACTGTATTTGTGAACCAAATGGACCTTGAAAAAAACCTGAATTTTAAATAAAGTGGGTGTAGATCGTGTGTATGTCTCCAAAGCTCCTAGTGTTAAAATGGAGCACTGTGTGTGTGGGGGGGGGGAAGAATTACAATGATCAAAAATGTGATTATTATACAAATGTTCATCTAAATGTATGCATGCTGTGCAGTTCTGTCATTGACTCATAATGTTCAGGTGTAGCATTATACAGATACTTTGTTGCAACATTAGATGTTCAAAGGCACAGGTAATTAATAAAGGATAAAAACCTTCCAGAATCATAATTTACAGTACAGTTCTTAACAGAATCAGAGTATGAGAGCATTTTTATAGAATAGTCCTCATGCAATGATTTTAAACGTTATGCCATTAATATTATTGGCTTGGAATCCCTCCTTTGGGCAGAAAGGCAGGATATATATATTGTAAATAAATAAACTCTAAACGTTTTTTGTGGGGGGGACTTCTGCCTGTTTCTCACTCGCATGGCAGACTTCCAATATCCCCTGATATTATTCCCAGGGACCCCCTAGGGGCAGCATGAGGGAGGAGCATTTCAGTCTATGACATTTCCTTTTAGTTAGCTACATGCTAGGCTTCAGATAGTATAAATATCTCAGAAACGTGGAACACCATAAGTCACTAATAGTTGACTTCTTTTTTTTCTAGGTTGCGGCCCTGGTGTATTAGCTGATGCCAAGATGCGGGTATTTGAGCGCTGTGTGTATTTTGGTGATTCGTGCCAAGATGTTCTGAGCACTTTGGGGTCTCCTCACAAAGTCTTCTACAAGTCAGAAGATAAGGTGGGGTCAACAGCAGCAAACATTAATGCAGATTTGTAACTTATTAACATTGGTGGTGGTGGAAAGTACCATCAAGTCATAGCTGATCTATGGCAACCCTGTAGGGTTTCCAAGGCAAGAGATGGTTTGCCATTGCCCGTCTCTGCATCCTGACCCCGGTATTCCTTGAGTGTCTCCCATCCAAATACTAGCCAGGGCCAAACCTGCTTAGCTTCTGAGATCTAATGAGATCAGGCTAGCCTGGGCCGTCCCGGTCAGGATTAATTAGCACACTAAAAAAATTGAGTAGGCTAGCCACACTTTTCGATACCAAGTGCTTAAAGCTCCCTAATAAATACTCCCTTTCCAAGTGTCCTGGGTCTTCTGCTCCAGGATATGCCATTCCTAACTCTAAACAGGGGTCTCCTGTTTGGTGTAGTGGTTAAGTGTGTGGGCTCTAATCTGGGAGAAGCGGGTTTGATTCCCCACTCCTCCACTTGCACCTGCTGTTGTGACCTTGGGTCAGTCACAAGCTCTGGCACAGCTGTTCCTGAAAGAGCAGTTTGTGTCAGAGCTCTCTCAGCCCCACCCACCTCACAGGGTGTCTGTTGTGGTGAAGGGAAGGGAAAGGAGTTTGTAAGCTGCTCTGAGACTCCAAGTGAAGGGCGGGATATAAATCCATCTTCCTCCTCCTCCTCCTCTTCTTCTTCTCTACCCCACCCTTTGCCTATGTGATCTCCCAAACCCAAAGAGTCCATTGTATTTATTTATTTTTGTCTCACAAGCAGATGGCAATCCTGTGTCAGAACTATACCACTTTGAAATTTCAGATTGCAGCCAGAGGCTCATATGATGAAAACAGGCCTCCATGAAAACCAGCCCTGCATGTAGAAAGCTTGCAAGTTGTGACCAAAAAAAAATTGCGCAGTACACCTGCTCTTTGACATGCTGGCTTTCTGTGCATAGGGAATTTTTTTGCAGGAAGGAGCATTGCAAGACCGCTTCTACAGTGGGAAGGGGAAGGAAAGAAGAGGACTTTTACATTTTTCTAGGAGGAAAAATAGAAAAAACCTGAACAAAAGATGGAGCCAAGAGCATTGTGGGGTTGAGGAGAGACCTTTCACGAGTGCCATGTAAAGTGTTAGGAGACGGAGGAGACACCCCCCACATCCTGATTATGCCAAGTTGCATTCATTGTCTCCCAGATGCTGAAATTACCCAGTGACGATGATGATGGCTGTTGGGTCTGAGCAGCATTCTTGTTTCTTCCATGGAGAATGTTTATGCCATTGCCAGCCAGACGAAACTGGACAGACCCAACTTAGTTTGAAAAGAGGTTTTGTCTCCACGCTCCCGGTAGGCTGAATTGTGGTTTTCTTTGCAGATGAAAATTCATTCGCCATCCCCTCACAAGCAGGTTCCTTCCAAATGCAATGACTACTTCTTCAACTACTTCACACTGGGAGTGGTAAGCTGCAAATTTTCAAAGCAATTGCTATCCGGTGGAGCTTATGTAACTTTCGAAACACCCAGAATGTGTTAAGTAATTTATGTGGGAGCCAATATCATATGAATCCTTAATTGCTGTTTGCTGGGAGCTCTGAATCTTATATTCTTTCTTTCTTCTCTTCTATCCTTGTCTGTTTGGTTAATGACACATGAACTCCATCAGGGTGTCACAGAGCACGTTGTACATAATTGATATTCATTGTGCACAAAATAAAACCTCGCTCCTTCAGACACAAAACGCTCTTGAGGAAAAACAGTGCCGGAAGGAATCTCTGCCTTGTCGATCAGCAGAGCCTCTTGTAGGGGGAAATGGGACGGAAGAGAGAAACTGTGCTCAGCTCCTTTAAACCCCCAAATCTGGCACCCACAGCTGTTCAGAACAGCATTTCCACTCAGCATCTCTCGAAAAGGCTCATGAGATCAGGTCTAACAATCGTGACCTGAAAAATATTTCTTCATTGGTTTCTGATAGAAATCCGTGCTGAAATTGTTGCTCTGGGGGATGTTCCCACCTGCAGTGTACATCACAAAGCTCTGCTGATTCATGGGTAATTGTTTCAGTCATTTCATTTGTGGCCCCCTCCCCCCATTTTCACTTGCAGGATATCCTTTTTGATGCAAATACCCACAAAGTGAAGAAATTTGTCCTACACACTAATTACCCTGGTCACTACAACTTCAATATGTGAGTAATGAGACTATTGTATATTATTTTTATTATTATCTTCTCTTATATTTGGGGAATGGGTGGCCAGTCGGTGTTTATGGAAATTTACCGGGTGCCCAGTCTCCACCTGCTAGCTCAGTTCCCTTCTGGTTTTTAAAGCTTGATTAAATGCAGTCCTCCCCTCCTCCACCCCTGGCACGTTTCATTGGGTTGCTAGGAAGGTTAGATTTTTTTTTTAAAGAAAACTAAAACTGAGGCCCAAGGATTCCAAATTCTGTGGTAGACACTCTACACTTCAGCCTGTCTGGAGTAAATTCTTTACCATTTGGTATTTCTCTGCAAAGCCTGGAGTTACTAGATTCTGAATACTCATCCCATGCTTGGGAAAGAAATGTTCGTAGTTTCAGCAAACCCAGTTTCTGATGAGGGAGGGTAGGGCATTTAATGGGTGCTCACCCCATTCACAAGGCTGTGTTCCATATCCCGTCTGCAGAGTGCTGCAAGACACACCTTGGGACAGCTGAGCATGGGAGGATCTAAGTGCAACAGCAATATTTCTGAGGAACAAGCAGGAGAGCTACAGTCTTGTGGCATGGGGGGTGCTGTCATGGGGGTCAGGAACTGCACATCAGGACAATGCAGAGTGAGCTGAAAATCAGTGTCATAGCAGGCCAAAGGTAGAAGAAGAGTACGTTTTTATACCCACTTTTATCTACCTTACGGAGTCTCAAAATGGCTTGTGGTCTCCTTCCCTTCCTCTCCCCACAACAGGCACTTTGTGAGGTAGTAGGTGGGGCTGAGAGAGTTCTGAGGTGGAATCAACCTGGTTCTCCAAAAAAAACCCCAAAAGAGTCCACTGCTCTTAACCACTGTACACACTAGTAAACTGCACAGACTGTACTTTTCAAACAACTGTCTTCCACAAATGGAAGTGAGAGGATAGAATCCCGAGGTATTTCTCAGATGCATTTGTATAATTGCTCACATGGTTGATAATTTCCAGTCTTCTATAAGTGCAGTATGTTGGGAAATGTTGCCCTCTGTCTAGCTTCCAGATGCAGTATTTGTGCTCTGCTGGCCAGAGGTCTACAGCTTGTTGCCCACAGGCAGTCCAGATCTTTGCCATAGTATTTGTTGCCGCTCAGAGTAAGTCATTGCAGTGGCTGTTCAGTCAAGCACCAGACCACAGAAGACTGAAGAGAAGCATCTTACATCCCTGATAAGTCGTCTACACTTCTTGTGTCAGGTTTAGCTTAGAACTGATGAGAGGTTGTATCCTACCACTTTGCCCAGCCAAGTCTGAAGACATATGCTGAGCCTCTTCCTTCGGGGGAAGGCCTCTTCGGCCAGAGAACAGCTTCGGACTTGGCTGAGCAGAGAGCAGTAGGATTTTTTTATTTACTTCATTCATACCCCACTTTTCTCCCCAGTGGGGATCTATAATGGCTGGCATCATTTTCCTCTCCTCCATTTTATCTTCTCCTCAGCCCTGTGAGGTAAGTTAGGCTGAGAGTGCGAGATTAGCCTGAAGCATGGGGGGGGGGGCAAATAGAGATCACTTCCCCTGGGGGAAATGGCTGGTTTGGAAGGTGGACTTCTGAGGTCTTCCCCCCTCCACAAGTCCCACCCTCTCCAGGCTCCACCCCCAAAATCTCCAGGTATTTCCCAACCCAGAGTTGGCGTCCCTAGCCTGAGGTCACCCAGCAAGCTTCCAGGTCATCCACCGCTTTAACCACTACACCATGCAGTCTACAAGTTACTGTTAGGAACAGTAAGTCTCCTTTACGCCAGTGCTAATTCCTTTTGCAATTTCAATTTCCTAGCTACCACCGTTGTGAATTCAAGATTCCACTAGCTATTAAACGAGGTAAGACAGAAAACATACCTGTAAATCTGTGTATGTATTATTTTATGTTTCTGGTAACATTCAGCATTCTAGCTGTTGCCTTTAAATCCCTTTTATGGGGTTTGGAACCCAGTTATCTGAAGGGCTGCCTGCCATGCTATGAGTTCACCTTTTAGGTCTGAATAAACGCAGAATAAATATTTTCAGTGCCTCCCCTGCTCCTTACATCTAAACAGTGTAAAGCTAATACCTGCTCTATGGGCTTCAAATGCTTTAAAATGTTATTTAAAAATGTTATCCTGACGAAAATAGTAAAGCATTGGAACTGTTTGAATATAGCACTGCAGCTACACTTGATTTGTTTCCTCCACCCACCCACAATCAAATATTTCAGCTCAATTATTTGTTACTGGGACGTAACATTACCGTGTGTTTAAATGTTGTATACTATGTACATAAATCAAATCATATCGTGCTCTTGTTTAAGGCACTGGAAAATTTTCCAGTTTATTTTTTTGGGAGGGGCACATTAATATTAGTAAGCGGGAAATGTTTGGGAGTGGGGACATTTTCACAGCCATAAGGACTAGAGACGTGTGGCTTGAAAGAAAACCAAAGCACCGAAAGCTGAGCTTTGTGTCCCCAGGGCCACTTTCTGCTGGCCTGTGGAGCCACAAGCAGGTGCTCGCAGCTCTCACTGCTCCTTGACCACTTCTCCAAGTTCATCTTTCCCCCTGTCTTCTCCATTATAGAGTTTCTGTGAACATTTCACGTTGGGGGTGTGATTTTCATGTTTGCTTAACCTGGAAAACTTGAGTGAAAGAAACATGTTTTTGGGGTCAGATTGCAGGATACAGTTTGTGTCCATGCACAGATTTCTGACCAACCCCAGATACATATTTGTATGAGTGAATTTTTTAAAAAAATGTTTATGCCCTTTTCCTTTCGTCATTGGGTCCTGTGCCCGCAGAGAATATGTGTAACACAACTCCATAACAGGATGTGAAATTAGTGAGTACAGACGTTAAGTGACATCAGTTCCTGAGATTACCTGCCATGGATCAGTGTCTCTGCAGCTTCCAGCAGTGTCGCAAGCCCCGTCCTTGATCTGCCATTCACATGGCACTGCTTAAGTAGAAAATAGTGTCTGTCAATTTAATCCACAGATACATAGTTTATAATACAACCCTTCATATTCCTGTTGAGTTTAAAAACATTCTTTAAAAGTGTGGGCCATGAGAGTACTGCTGTTTATTTATTTATTTATTGACCTACCTCATTTATATCCTGGCTTTCTTCCCAATGGGGACCCAAAGCAGCACAGACCATTCCCTACTCTGCCACTTTATTAGATCAGCATGCCTGCAAAGTACATTCCTGGAGGAGTCTGTCTGCTGCATCTCTGATTTACCCCTCTAACCTTGCCTCTTTTCGGTCATTCCCCATGGGGGAGCTAAATACGGAGGATGTCTGGCTCTCATTTTAAGAAACGGCACCAAATCATTAATATAGATGTTAAACAGGCAGGGGGCCAACAAACATCCCTGTCTAACTCCCTTCTGCACTGGACAGGAGTCTGTCCTGACTCCTGAAGAATTCACTCGAACCGAGGCAGATGTTTTAGAATAGAGAGCCATAATCAATCCCAGTAGTCTGCGGTCAATATTGGTGTTCAATAACTTCTCCCACAATCTGCGACGAGAGATGGAGTCGAAGGCAGCCCTCAAATCCATGAAGGCCGCATAGAGACAACCTCTTGGACGCAAGGAATACTTGCTGGCAAGATGGAGAAGCGTCAGACAATGGTCTGTAGTAGCGACACCCTGTCGAAAGCCACACTGTTCAGGAAAAAGGAACCTCTCTTCATCAAGCCATTTCTGGAGTCTCTCCTGAAGGAGTGCAGAGTAGATCTTCCCAGGGGTAGCAATAAGGCTAATCGGTCTATAATTCCCTGGGTCGTTGGTATCCCCACCTTTGTGGATAGGTACCACAGTAGCTGTCTTCCAAATATCGGGGATATTAGCTGACTTGTTGATATCCGAAAACAGGTGGGCCAAGCGATGAGCCCACCATTCGGGATTCACCAAAAATAGTTCTAGAGGTATAAAATCCGGGCCCACCGCTTTGCCACGCTTCATCTGATTAAAACGTTCAAGTACTGACTCTGGAGAGACCTGACGAATGTTATCCTGACGAAAATAGTAAAGCATTGGAACTGTTTGAATATAGCACTGCAGCTACACTTGATTTGTTTCCTCCACCCACCCACAATCAAATATTTCAGCTCAATTATTTGTTACTGGGACGTAACATTACCGTGTGTTTAAATGTTGTATACTATGTACATAAATCAAATCATATCGTGCTCTTGTTTAAGGCACTGGAAAATTTTCCAGTTTATTTTTTTGGGAGGGGCACATTAATATTAGTAAGCGGGAAATGTTTGGGAGTGGGGACATTTTCACAGCCATAAGGACTAGAGACGTGTGGCTTGAAAGAAAACCAAAGCACCGAAAGCTGAGCTTTGTGTCCCCAGGGCCACTTTCTGCTGGCCTGTGGAGCCACAAGCAGGTGCTCGCAGCTCTCACTGCTCCTTGACCACTTCTCCAAGTTCATCTTTCCCCCTGTCTTCTCCATTATAGAGTTTCTGTGAACATTTCACGTTGGGGGTGTGATTTTCATGTTTGCTTAACCTGGAAAACTTGAGTGAAAGAAACATGTTTTTGGGGTCAGATTGCAGGATACAGTTTGTGTCCATGCACAGATTTCTGACCAACCCCAGATACATATTTGTATGAGTGAATTTTTTAAAAAAATGTTTATGCCCTTTTCCTTTCGTCATTGGGTCCTGTGCCCGCAGAGAATATGTGTAACACAACTCCATAACAGGATGTGAAATTAGTGAGTACAGACGTTAAGTGACATCAGTTCCTGAGATTACCTGCCATGGATCAGTGTCTCTGCAGCTTCCAGCAGTGTCGCAAGCCCCGTCCTTGATCTGCCATTCACATGGCACTGCTTAAGTAGAAAATAGTGTCTGTCAATTTAATCCACAGATACATAGTTTATAATACAACCCTTCATATTCCTGTTGAGTTTAAAAACATTCTTTAAAAGTGTGGGCCATGAGAGTACTGCTGTTTATTTATTTATTTATTGACCTACCTCATTTATATCCTGGCTTTCTTCCCAATGGGGACCCAAAGCAGCACAGACCATTCCCTACTCTGCCACTTTATTAGATCAGCATGCCTGCAAAGTACATTCCTGGAGGAGTCTGTCTGCTGCATCTCTGATTTACCCCTCTAACCTTGCCTCTTTTCGGTCATTCCCCATGGGGGAGTCTGCCCTGTCTCTGGGTCTGAGTCAGTCTCTTCCAATACAGAGATGTGGAAAGGGTTCCCCACCTTTGAGGGAGGCTGCCAGTTCCATTTCTGCCCAAGTCGTTACTGAAAAGCCTTGCCTTCATCCAATCAGGAGGCACACCCAGAAGAAGAATTCATGTTCAGTCACAAGAGGTGGACTCCTCTGCGGGAAGATCGTTTTTACATTTTCACTGTAGATCAGGGGTCCCCAGCCTTTCTGAGCCTACAGGCACCTTTGGAACTCTGACACGGCGTGATGAGCGCAGGCACAAAATGGCTGCGGCGGGAGGAGGAGCCAGTCACAAAATGGCTGCTGCAGCTTCCCTTCAGTCATACAGTGAAGATCCTTGTGCTGTGGTGGCAGCTGCTGTCAAAGCAACATTTTTAAAGATCTGCACAGCCAAACAAAATCTCCAGTGGCCAGTCAGAAGCCTTGCTGGGCAAAAAGCCCTACCTGGTCACGCCACATTCTAAAAATGTTTGATGGGCAGCAAGAAAGTTTTCAGTGGGCAAAATGGCGTCCATTGTCAGTTAAGGATATAGGGGTGAAGTTTGTTTCCAGTTTCAATAAAAACTATGAGACATTTGGGGAAGCTCTAGGGCTGCCAAGTGGGGGCGGGGAAACCCCCGCTTTGGAGGCCCGCCATCCGCCACGGCGGAATTGGGCCCCGGGGGAACTCCGCCCCCCGAAGCTGCGTCACCAGAGGTGACGCAGCCACATCACTCATGTTGGGGGCGTGGCCCAGATCGTCGGGGGGGAAGCATATGGTTCCCCCCCGACGATCTGGGCCATGCCCCAAACGTGAGCGACATAGCACGTCACTTCCTGTGACATGCTGGTGGCGCACGTGCATGTCCTGGGAGAGCTCCCGGAGCCTGGCAAGGCTCCCCCACCGGCAAGGGTGAGTACACTTGGCAACCCAAGTCACCCACTCGCCGGACAAACAAACGATCGGAGCCGGGAGGGTACCTGGTAGGGCTTCCCCCACCCCAGATGTGCTGTGGCCATAGTTAGGGTTTCTGCATAGGTCTCTGCACCATGCACCGTGTAAGCCGCTCAGAGCCCTTCGGGGGTGAGCGGGGTACAAATAGAAAGTATAAATAAATATAAATAAAATAAAACCCTAGGAAGCTCTGATCTAAAAGGACCCTTAGAATAATCTCTCTAGCAGGGGCTGTGCTGCTTTTATTTTCTGTAGAGCATCTAGATCACTTCTGGTGCCATTTAACATTTGTTTGCAGAAGGAGTAGAGTGTACCTCTTAAGTGTAATCTAACAAGAACTTCTGTTCTCTACAAACAGATAGTACCGATTCACAGACAGAAACTTGCACAACGTATAGCAAGGTAAGTTGCAACTAGAGTTAACGTTTCTCAAGGAAAATTGATCCCAATACAAGAAGTATAAGAGAAAGTGACAGGACAATACTGGTTAAGGATCATGGGATTATATAGCGTTTTGAGACAAAAGACATTTTCTGAAGCAGTAAATAAGGAGGATAACCCCTTTGAAAATCTCTATAGTTCTAAAGATGACAATAAGAAGGGTATTGGAAGGAAAGTGTATAGTCTATTGAACAAATATAAGGATTTTATGGTTAGGACAATACAATCTAAATGGGAGAAAGAGGTGAACCTATCAGCATGGGAGGTAAATAGGCTAATGAAGGGAATACTGGAAATAAAAATGGAAAAATTTAAAGAACTGGAAATGAAATTAATCTTGAAATGGCATAGGACACCTGCTTAATTATTGTATATGATTAAGGGGATGAAATCAGAGTGTTGGCATTGTAAAATAATAGGGGGACATTATGCACATCTTTTGTGGGGATGCTCTAAGGTAAGGGAATTTTGGCAACCGATCCTGGAAAAGGTTGATAATTTATGTAACGTTACGATTGAGCTGAATGAGAAAGTGTTATTTATGGGAATTCTGGGAAATAATAAAGTACATAAATCCAAAAAGGATTTATTTAAAGCGATGATTCTAGCAACTCATGCAGTAATAGCATATGGATGGAAAGATGCCTTAAAATGGACTTTGGAAAGATGGAACCGGTACTTATATGAATGGATTAAATCAGATATTTTATTGATAATAAAACAGGATAAGACATAGGAAGATAAGGCGGAGATAAGGAAGAAATGGTTTGGGTATATAAGATGGGTAAGAGAAGGGAGGCCCAATAACGATGTAGATGATAAAACTCCATAGGGTGTGCTTGTGGTTATAGATATAGTAATAAGGTTCTTCTTCTGGTCGCTCGTGGGGGGGGGGACAATAAAGGGGAAAATTGATGTATTTGATGTTTGGTTATGTAAACTTGATGAAAAGGATTATGAATGAATATGAAATGTAAGACATCAATACAAATTAAAAAAAATTAAGTTGCAACTGGAGTTAACGTTTTATGGAGTACCTTCTAAACCGCAAGAGTTGCATACTCTTTGTTCCATATTAAAGAAAGGGATGCTCATTTAGTGCAAGTCAGAAATGTTGATTCCCCAGCAAAGGAAGAAAATTCTGCAAAGATCGCATAATGAGCTGTATTTTGCAAGTGTTGGATTGTGGAACGTAATTCTGCTCAGCATCTGCTGAGGTGATAAAAGTTATTTGCCGCAAAGTGGAAGAGGGGAACGGTATTTGTGAATGTCGTGCACTGTTTCCTTGATTAAGGTTAATGGGCTACAAATCTTGATTGGGGAACTGCTTTTAATATGCATACTTAAGAAAAATCATAGATGGCATTTGATCTTAGAAGAGGCATTCTCACCTGCCTGAGAATACCTCTTTTAAGATGCATGAGTATTATCTAAAAACAGAATGGTGTGTGCTTTTTCCTTTGCAATTATTATTTATTCACTTGCTAATGTATGCAGATTTTACAGAGTCAAACCCCGTGCTGTTAATCATTACAGCTTGTAGTGCTATGAACTCTTAGGACTGAACCCTGAGAAACACAGTTTTCAAGTAACTTGTAGATTTGGACTGTGAGATTTTAAAAACTTTACTTATAAGAACACTTTCCCCCACCTTTCTCTTGTGGTTCAAGGCAGCGTGGAGTGCTAAAACATAATCTTTGATATAATCAAACTCTGTTGACTGCCTCCCTCCAAGAAAATGCCTGCAGTTCAAATCCTCTGTTTAAAGCCCTAGGAAACAAAAGAGGCTTATAAAACCTCTTTAATAGTCTCTTAAGGTCCGTGCCCTCCTTACTTCCTCATGGAGTCAGTTCCACAAGGTGGGAACCACTATAGAGGAGTGGGCTCTGGTGGATGCCAGGCAGGCAGTCTTAAAAGGACAAGCAGAAGGTGGCAGCTGAAGGGCTGTAACTGACACATGGGGAGCATTTATTTATTTTATTTATTTTATTATATTTATACCCTGCCCTCCCCGCAAACGAGCATAGGGGGAGAGGTGGTCCATATATATATGTCCATGAAGGGCTAATTTAAATGTCATAACCGGCACCTTGAATTGAACTCAGAAACCAACTTGCAGCCAATGTGGCTGTTATGAAATAAGATGTTTTCCTAATGACTAGTCCCTGACAGTAATCAGGCTGCTGTGTTCTGAACCAGTTGCTTTTTCTAGGCTGACTTCAAGGGCAGTCCTATCAAAAGTGTGTTACAGTAGTCTAGCTATGTGGTTACAAAAGGGTGACAGCTGCGGATATTACAGCAGAAACTGATGTCTGTTAGCTGGGATGTTGCCAGAACTGAAGATTAGGTATTGCCACCAGAAGCTCTTCTCAGCTTCTGACTCTACCTTCATTTTTTGTTCTTTTAGTAGTATCACCATCATATTTAAAAGTCTGGATCCTGTTTATCGCCCCTTGAACATGAGAGTCCAAAGCGGCTTTCAGCAATTATAAACCCGTAATATGTAAAGCCAACCTAAAAATACAGTCTGCACATTCAAAACTCTGCTAAAAGGAGTCTGATTGGGCCACGTAAAATAAACACTTCTTCCAAAACCCCACCACAATTACAACCTGTGAATATACTTGTGAAAACCTGAAGTATTACACTTAGGGGGCCTCCAAAGAAACATTTCTGGTGTGTGGTGGGGAAATCATAGTAGACAAGGCTTTTGCAGATATAACCCTCCAGTCAAACTAGAGAAAGAGCAGGCCTCATTCTCTCTCATCCAACAGTGCTAGGAACTTTGGGGGGGGGAAAGAAGAGTGGAGGATTTCTGCATTGTAGTGTGGTGACCAGATTTTACAGATTTATAAACCCAATTAATAAGCTATTTAATAGCTGTCGCCTTATAATGCAAAGTCTTTTGGAAGCCAAAGTCAGTTGCTTGCAGCTGTATTAAACCCAATGTTACAAACATTCTGTTATTACCATTTAATTCCTAATTTGTTTCTATTTTTTTAGCAAAAATCATAAATGACACAATAATGTTAGTAGCTAAATGTGCATAACCAAACTTTGACTTTTTTTAAATAAAGAGAATCCAAAGCATGCTTCTTTATTCTCTAAGATCTGTCATATGCTTACAGTGGGATAACATTCAGGATCTTCTTGGACACCCAGTGGAGAAGCCAGTGGTACTTCACAGGTAAATATTTGTTCTTTTTCGTCACTTAGATAAGAATAGTTTTGGATTAAAAAAGTGAACACATTTCTCTGTCTTACACTGCATCAGATCATTGGTCTATCAAGATCAGTATTGTCTACTCAGATGAGCAGTGGCTCTCCAGGGTCTTGGGCAGAAGCCTCTCAATGTCACCATCCTGATCTTTTTAATTGGGGATGCTGGGGATTGAACCTGAGACCTTCTGCGTGCCAAGCAGCTGCTATACCACTGAGCCACAGCCTCTCCCCAATATAATGAACACATGAAGCTGCCTTAATCTACTTTGACTGACAGTGGCTCTCTGGAGTCTCAGGTCTTTCCCATCACCCACTACCTGATCCTTTTAACTGGAGATGTCAGGAATTGAACCTAGGACCTTCTGCATGCAAAGCAGATGCTCTACTACTGAGCCACTGCCCTCACCTAGCTGGGCACCAGAAAGAGGCCTAGTAAAACTTATAGCAAAGCTCATGCCATATCTTGAGCAAAGAAAAGGAAACAGTTTCTAAAATAGTCTTGTAATTTGCAGAAGTCCATCTAGCATTGACCGTACCGTCGACCTCTGTCAGTCCATGTTCCGCCTAACCTTCCTCCAGGGACCTCAGTGCACTTTGTCTTTCCTGCAGTCTCCTGAGGCAGGTTAGACTGGGAAAAACTGGTCCCAAATAGAACCTATGAAATGGCTGAATGGGAATTTGAACCCTGCTCTGCCAAGTCCTGGTCTAATGCCAGGTTTGGCTGAATGTGAACTGTAGTACCGTGGAATCCCATAGAATCATTGAGCTGGGATAGAATCATAAAGAAACATAGAATGAATTTATAGTATAGTGTGCTAAACTTCATCCCCCTCCATGAACAGAAAGACAATAGCAACATCTGCCAGTTTGGTGTAGTGGTTAAGTGGGCGGACTCTAATCTGGGAGAACCGGGTTTGATTCCCCACTCCTCCACATGCAGCTGCTGGTGTGACCTTGGGTCAGTCACAAGCTCTGGCACAGCTGTCCTTGAAAAAGAGCAGTTTGTGTCAGCGTTCTCTCAGCCCCACCCACCTCACAGGGTGTCTGTTGTGGGGAGGGGAAGGGAAAGGAGTTTGTAAGCCGCTCTGAGACTCCAAGTGAAGGGCGGGGTATAAATCCAATCTCTTCTCTTCTTCTTCTAATCCTGCAGGAAGAGAGCCTAGAGACTTAAATCTTTGTCAAGCAAACAGTGATTGTTTATTTACCTAGTTTATACCCTGCCTGTCTCCCTATTGGAGACCCAAAGCAGCTGACATCATTCTCCCTCTCTTCCATTTTATCCTCCCAACAACCCTATAAGGTAGGTTAGGCTGAGTGTGTGTGACCGGCCAAAGGTCACCCAGCAAACTTCCACACCAGAGTGGGGATTTGAACCTGAATCTCCCAGATCCTAGTCTGACTCTGGCCACTGCACCACCACCGCCTCACCATGGTTAGAGAAAACAAGCCTTTATGATAATGGGGTGTCTATGGTGAAAGACTGACTTTGGCATCCAGGGAAGAAAGAACTGCCGTTGTTCATGTTGATGCTGCTTCCAGATTTATTACCCAGACTTAATGACTGTCCATCTCATTATTTGGTGTTTCAGACTTCTTTCGTGTTCTTTCAGGTCATCCTCTCCAAACAACACAAACCCATTTGGATCAACATTTTGTTTTGGACTGCAGCGGATGATATTTGAGGTTAGGGAAACAACAGAAAAACATATTTGCCCGGAAGAAATGACAAAGCGGAACTTTTGGGATTCTTGTATTTCTTGCAATACTGGCTGTTTGTAGTTCTCTCAGAAACTGGGTGTTGGAAGTAAGGAAGGCTGTGATGCATGCAGGCTGCTTCACTGCATTGTTGTCCTTAGATACTATACACGGGCACCGGCTGTATTTATCCCACACTGGTGGAAAGAGCCATCAAGCCGCAGCCAATTTATGGTGACCCTGCTTAGCTTCTGAGATCTGACGAGATCAGGCTGGCCTGGGCCATCCACACCAGCGCATTTATCCTACATTATTCAAATAATAGAGTGAAGTGGGTGGAGGTACGGGATGCGTTCAGATGACCGACTTGCATCACACAATGCATGCTGACTGCAAACATGCTGCACTAGGCAAACCCTGCCCATCTCCTACATCCCAGACTGTCACATCAAATATTTATTGACTAAATAATCCAATGAAAAGGAAGAACGTATGTTGATGATTAAGAGAAGAAAAACAGATGTAGTTATAAATCCGAGGCTGGCTTGGAATATGAGTCCCTTTCATGCTGTTCAAGGAGAAAAAGAGGAGTTGGTTTTTATACTCCGCTTTTCTCTACCCTAAGGATTCTCTAAGCGGCTTACAATCTCCTTCCCTTCCTCTCCCTACAACAGATACCCTATGTGAGGTAGGTGGGGCTGAGAGAGTTCTGAGAGAACTGTGACTGGTCCAAGGCCACCCAGCAGGCTTCATGTGGAGGAGGAGTGGGGAATCAAACCCGGTTCCTCAGATTAGAGTCCGCTGCTCTTAACCACTGCACCACACTGGTTCAAGATTGGATGATGCTGTTACTTGCATTTCTGATTCATCTGATTTATTTTTACTTCCGTGTCCCTCTTGGCGCAGGTGATGCAGAATAACCACATAGCATCTGTTACTCTGTACGGCCCAGCAAGACCCAGCAGCCAGCTGAAAACGTCCGATCTCCCCCAGTGAGCGATAATGGCTAATCAACTTGCTGCAAGATTAGTACAGCGTGCCTTGATCTGCTGCCACTAATAATATATATTTAAAAAGCACGGTATGATGGATATTATTTTTTTGAGTTTAAAACTGCCTCTCGCCACTCATGCTTGGGGCAGGATGAAGAATCCTCTCGACCGTTCATCAGAGGACATGGAACTTGTGTCGGAGGTGAGCCATCGGGCCCCCCGTTGCCGTCGGTCTTTCTTCCTTTTGGTTATCCTCGTCCTTTTACAGCATAGATGCAAACAGACTGGTCTGTCTTTTCCTGAGCTGGAAGAAGGAAGAGTTTAAA
Source organism: Gekko japonicus (assembly GCF_001447785.1). Classification (NCBI taxonomy): domain Eukaryota; kingdom Metazoa; phylum Chordata; class Lepidosauria; order Squamata; family Gekkonidae; genus Gekko; species Gekko japonicus. The sequence goes on from NW_015162500.1 coordinate 445,608, forward strand.
GAGAGTGCACACAAATGACTGCACGACTTAGAAGCACAAACTTTCTGAGCCTTGGCGCATCTGCAAGCAGGTATTGGATATATATAAATACAAATATATATATATATTAGTCTGTGTTTTTGTGTTAACTGTACCAATGTGGTGGAAATGCTTTTAAAAGACAACAAAGGGCGTGTGTGTGTGTGTGTGTGTGTATATATACATATATATATATATATATACACATACATACACACAGACACACACAGGCAGAAATATATCTATGTCTGTGGTTTATGACATCATACCAAATGTGACAAGTATGTACATACGTGTCCCATGATTTCAGGCACCACATTTTTTATATACTGTTGAAAACAAAGCACGGAAGCAGCATGTGCATAAAAACTTGGTTGTAACTATTTTTATTTTTTGCACTACATACACTTTAAATTACTTGATAAGACGTTTTAATCTTCATTGAGGAGCCTCTGTGTACCGGGTATGAGTGGGAGAGGGGTGCAACAGTTTATTTAATTGTTTGCCACACACAACGCTTATTTATACCGTGGGGCAGAATTCCCCACCTCTTCTGCACTAATATTTACTTGACATGCTGAAGCAACCTCTTTATTTTCCTGGTTAACTGTTAATGTGGGTTGTTTTTTTTTTTTTTATGTGTACAATTTCCAGAAGAAAAACAGAAGTCAAGTAGATTATTCCTATGTCTCGTTTTGCTTTGGTTTTTTTCCTTGGTGGTTTTGATACCATTTTTCTTTTTAAGGAAGGGAAAAAAGTGTTAATCCCGTAAGAGCAAATACAGTTTTCTTCTCTTATTATGACTATGCGAAACGTTATCAGATTAGACTTTTGTAATTCCTCATCCTATAATTGAATGCGAACATCTCCCACCTGAGTCTCATTGAAACGAGTGACAGTTGTACTGGTGGGACTTCTATTGAACCTAGTCTTGGGAGATTGTGCCCTTGGTAATTATATAGCACAGTTGGTGGGGGGAATGCCCTGGCTGCCCACCCCCCAGATGTCTTCAGATATCTTTATTTAATGCCAAAACATTAGCCAAAGAGATCCTTTAATCAAGTTTCCTAATTTCTGTGCATATATAGTGACCCTGCACACCCTTCCCATTCACCCCACCCTGCCCTGCAAACAGGTTTCAGCTGCTTCCAGTTTAAAGAGAGGCTTCTCCCCAGTCATGATCCCCATCCGGAGACAACTGGCCTTTGTTGCTCTCTTGCCAGTCTTATTGTGGGGAAGGTAGCTAGTCTACCAACTTTGAAATATCAGCCCTTTTTAAAAACAACGGAGAGAGAGCGAGAGAGTGAAATGTATAATTTTATCCCATTTTTTAAAAAAATATTTTGGTGTAGCAACTTGTGATATGTATTATAGACAACTTTTGTGAGTTTTACAAATGTGTGTACAGATTTTGTAAATACAAACCTTTTTTTGTAATTTTAACTCCATGTACAGTGTAATCCTGTATAGTTTTATCAACAAATGAGGGATAGGAAAATTTTGGAAAGTTGAACTAAAAGTTTTTGAATCCTGGACCAGTAGCAGGGATAAATGTAGTGTGTGCGCGTGTGTATGTGCGTGTGTATTTTGTGAGTGTGCGAGGTCTTCTTTTGGTCCTTCTGTCTTCATGTATACTGTGATATTCTCTACTGCTTTACTTTAAAAAAATAAAATAAAAAATAAAGGAAGCCCCACTGAGAATCTAATGGAGAAAGGAAAAAAAGTTTACCTTTATTTCTAGATGTTACTGTTTTTATTCACAATGTGCTTTCCCCCCTATGATCATTGCTTGCTGAGAATTCTTCCTCCCCCCCCTTCTCTTTATGCTTTCTAATAAGAATCCTGTTTGTTTGTTTTTCATGGCCATTCTGTAAATTCTATGAAATAGTTAGCATGTACATTGAAAGGACAAATAAAAGGAGACTCAGTTACTGTGTTGTTTAAATACAGTTGCTGGGGGTGTGTATTTTGCAATCAGTGTTGACTCTCTGGTTTTGTTTCCCTGTGGCTGGCCAGAGCGGCCAAGTGACCACTGGCCGTTTTTCAGAATTTGCTGTGGGGCCTCAGAGAAAGTGGAACCTGGGATGAGCAATATGGCTGGGGTCTGTGGGGGGAGGGAGTCATTAAACTGCCTGACCTGTGACCAAATGACCCAAACGTAGCCCTCTTAGGGGCTCAGGAAATGACCTGTTCATGCTGCCCACCGGCAAGGGTGAAAATGGGGTTGGGTTTGCCTGGCAACCAGGATACACGGGTCGGAAGGACTGTGGCTCAGTGGTGGAACATCTGCTAGGCATGCAGGGGGTCTCAGATTCAATTGCCAGCATTTCCAGTCAAAAAAGCATCCGGTAGTAGGCGATATGAAAGATCTCTGTCTGAGAGGTTGAAATAGCGGGCCCAAAAGGAAGCTTAACACGGGGAGATTGTTATCGCCCACCAAATCAAAAGATAGAGGAGGATTATAAAATGATGAATGAATTAAAGACAGCGGCTAGATGAAATAACCGTGTCATAATAGGCGATTTTAATTACCCACACATTGATTGGGTCAATATGTGTTCAAGTTGGGAAAAAGAGATTGAGTTTCTAGACATTCTCAATGACTTCGCTATAGAACAAATGCTCACAGAACCTACTGGGGAGAAGCGATCCTGGATTTGGTCCTAAGTAATGCCCAAGATCGGGTGAGAGTTGTAAAAGTGATTGCACCGCTTGGGAACAGTGACCATAATGTTATTGAGTTTAACATATGTATAAATAGGGAGTTGCCCAAAAAGACTGACACAACCACTTTTAACTTTAAAAGGGGTAATTTCTCTGATATGAGGGGACATGTGAGGAAGAAACTGAAAGGAAAAGTAGAACGGGTCAGAACCATTGGGGAAGCTTGGAGACTATTTAAAACTACACTCCTAGAAGCTCATAAAAATATATATACCACAGGTTAGGAAAGGCACAAATAGGTATAGAAAAAAGCAGGGCTTTTTTGTAGAAAAAGCCCAACAGGAACTCATTAGCATAATAGGCCACACCCCTGATAGCACAGCTGTCCGATTCCCCATTCATTCAAAGTAAATCCATGTTTGATGAACAAAATAAGATTTATTAAAAGAGATGGTTAGATCAGGAACACAATCATTGTTAGTAATGACTACAAAAGTCCAAGGGAAACATAATAAAGGAACTTGAACCGAGACAGGACCAATGAGCCCAATTCCCGCTGGCGGGAGTGTGATAAGTCTTAGCGCCCTTTCCTTGGGAACACAACGGTTCATACTACATAAACACAAGTTCATTCTCAGGCCTCAGAATACATAATAAAGAGAGCAAGCCGTAACTCCTTCCCACCACCAGCTGGTTAACCTTGAGCAGTTCCGCGGAGTGCTAGCAACAGAAAGTAAACACCTACACAAGGGGCAACAGAAGGGGGGATGAATCGAGTACAGTATACTATGCAGAATAAAACATACAACATAATGGCAGCTTGCTGACAACAGCTCATTAGCATATTATGCCATACCCCCATACCTTCCCTTGGCTTGCCTGGGCGCACCGTGCCTGT